>NC_030423.2:9236402-9303902 GCF_001660625.3 Ictalurus punctatus | reverse complement strand
TTCAAATACAACTACCATTAAAATTATAGACTGATCATTTCTTTGTCAGTGGGCAAACGTACAAAATCAGCAGGGGATCAAATACTTTTTTCCCTCACTGTAGTGAAAGCTACAGCAGGGGGAAGAGCTTTCTCTTACAAAAACCCCAGTTATGGAACAGTCTTCCAATTAGTGTTCGGGACTCAGACAGTCTCAGTGTTTAAGTCCAGGCTGAAAACATTTGTTTAGTATAGCATTGCGTGAATACTTTATTTTATTATTTATTTATTTATTTATTTACACAAAGTACACTGCCCTACCTCTGGTTGGAGTACTCATCAACTGGAGGCTACATTCTGCTGCTGAGGATGGCCCCAAGCGGTGTAGTCTGGAGATTGCTGAGGATGGTGCCGCTTGAAGTACCATGGGAATGGTTTTAGTCCTCAATTTCATATGGGCATTCTCGCTGTGATTGCTGGGACTATGGTTGCTGCTATGGCCTTAGGACTGCAATTACCACATATAATTTTGCACTCAAGTCTCCTTTACTGAACAGTGGATCAATTTAACAAAACACATTTCATATTAAACTATAAGAAACTTCCCTTTACTTTCACACTATCCGTTGTTACCCAGATGAGGATGGGTTCCGTTTTTAGTCTGGTTCCTCTCAAGGTTTCTTCCTCATATCATCTTGGGGAGTTCTTCCTTGCCACCAGCTTGCTCATTATGGATAAATTCACACATTTAAAATCTGTATCCTGTGTTTATATGATTCTGTAAAGCTGCATTGAGACAATGTCCATTGTAAAAAGCACTATATAAATAACATTTAATTGAACTGAATTTAGTTCCACTTTGTTAGCCAAGAAAAGGAATCCGACACCATCATGGGCACCCAAACAGGAAAGCTGAAGATTCCAGTCTTCAACTGGAAACCAAAACAGCCCATCTGGCTCAAACAACCATGCCACTTATAGACCATGCCGTTAAACAGTTCACTCCGTTTCCCAATTCCGATGTTTGATGTGATCATTAATTGAAGCTCTTTACCCATATCTGCACAATTTTTTGCATTGCGCTGTCACATGATTGGCTGATTAGATAACTGCATAAACATACATAAATACACTCATAACTCAGTGTATATTCAAATTATTATTTTTTTCCCCCTTCATTTAACTGTTAGCAATTTCAATAATTTTCTGTTGGTCCACCAACATTGCCAGCTGAGTATGATTGCCTCTGCCAGCAAGCAGATCCTGACTGCACACCTGATATTATTACACTCTCGTTAAACCTGACATGGTGGAAATGCATGTTTTCCTGTCTTTTTTAGGCTATTGCTTCTAGATGACTTAACAGTTTATTGCAATGTTTTAATGGTAAATCAATATCACATAAGCCTAATGTGTATTTGACAAACTTAGCCTTAGCTTTATTTTTCAACAACTCATTTTGAGACACAATTTAAGACACAATCAACTGCTCAAAAATAACAATTTCAAAAATCTGAAATTCACTGATTGCAATGCTCTTCGTGAGCAGTTTCCTCTAAGACTCGCTGTAGTTGGTCATTGATATTCTTTAACTGGTTTTCTGTCCCTGTGATGCTCCTGGCCTCCAGCAGCATAGCTGGCATGCAGGATGGTCCATACTGTTAGAAAAACAGATAAGAATTTGAAGAAAATACTCGAAAGACCTTATTATTCTGCCAGTTGATGGCAGATGATGCAGTAATTTTAGCTAAAAATAAATAATCAAAAACTTCTAAGAACTTTTTCATATTCATGTCTAGGTGATGAGCTACCAGTGCAACCTAGTCCTCAAGGACAGATTCTTTTTTTAAAGACTAAGATGAGCTGAAAGTCTTCAAGGACTGAGTTGGGGACCTTTGACAATAATAAATCCTCACATAATTCTTGATGTTCAACAAAACAAGTTTGAGGACCTGGTTATAGTTTCTCACCGTTTCTGGTTCATCAGTATGAGTGCTGCGATGTTGCAGGTATCTTGTGTTCAGCGCATACAGGTTGTTAAGAAAGGCAGTACCCTGTTTTAAAGCCGTGAGCCTCTGCTCCAGATCACTGCGCTCTTTTTCAAGCTTCCTCGCCTCAGCCGTACTCCTGACAGAGACACAGTAAAGACAAAAAACCCAGATTTAGTCAACGATGAAAAGTTTACTCTTCTTATGTGGGAGCTAATAAAGCTCTCAAAATCTGTTGCCAAACACTCAAAGGAGGCACAACAGTAAATCTTCCAATTTTAGCATATACTGCTTACTTGATTAATTCATTCTTGGCTTCCAAAAGTCTAGTCGTCTTCTGGTTTAGGGTTTTATTAACCTGAGCAAATCAAAAACAGAAAAGAGATACATTCATTACATACATTCAATATATTTGAAGGAGTTTGTTCATTGGATAGCTGCTGAGAATTGATTTTCTGAATCAAGAGACCAACAAGTACAACTCTCTCATGTAAATGACTGTCTGGAAATGATACAATAAGACACAATGGAACACTATGGGGCAAGTATAACTACCTTTACAGCTTCACGCTTTACATTGTTGAAATCCTTAGCTGCAGTGATCTGAAACACAGACATTCGCTAGTATTAGCTGAGAGATAGGCTTGATATAACTGAATTTCAGATACACACAAACGTTTCTGTATAGATAAATATTCAGACAGACAGACGCACCTTCTCAGTGAGCTGCTCCTCAAATGAGTGAGAAAAAGCATTTATGGCTTTTTTAACAACCTCAGAGCTCACTGGCTCCCTGCACAAAATCATCATCAACTTAATATTTCGTTTGAACAATACTAAAACACTGTATAAAAGTAATTCTTCAATAATGGTGCATTAAAAATATGATATAGGGAAATATTTGAAGAAAAAAAAAAGAAGAAAAAAAAGAAAGAAACAAAAGGAGTGATAAAGGCTTACTTATACTGGGTGACAAATTCCTGGAACGCTTCAAGTACAACATCAAGAGCAATTGGATTTCTCACACCTCCAGGTTTCTGCTTCTTACTGGGATTACCACGGTCTGTAACAGAAAGCAGAAAGAAAGGTTATGTCCCTCCTAACATCACAGGCGGTCAAGCTAAACAACATCCTCTAAAGTCCTGATATGGACACACCATTCAAAACGACGCAGACAAGATTTCCAAACATTCTGATGATGCCAACATTACTGGACTCATTTCAGATAATGAACAATCACCGTAGTGACAGGAAGTACGTACTGTAGCTGAGCTGTAACAACAGAATCCAATAACCATCACAGAATCTTGTAAATGTCTATAAAAACACATCAGCAAGTTATGTAGATGGGATTCGACAGCAAATGCTGTCTATTCAAACACACGCTTGTTTACTGAAAGAAGACTTCAGTGAAGGGCTGACTGATGTGAAGATACAAAATTGCTATCATGATCAATACCTTTCTTTTTGATACTTTTCTTTTTAGAAAATATCAATTACAAACTCTGGAAGCACTTGATCGGATGTTTAAAACGGTAATTTTTTTTTTAGAGATTATATTTTTTGTCCGGGACACTTTTATATATTTTTTATATATTTTTTATATATATATATATATATATATATATATATATATATATATATATATATATATATATATATATTATATATATATATATTATATATATATATATATATATATATATATATATATATATATATATATATATATATATACACACACACACACACACACACACACACACACATATACATATACATACACATACATATATACACACACATATATACACACACATATATACACACACATACATAGATATACATATACATATACATACACACAGACACACACATATACACACAATAAAAGCCAAGTCTGAAAAATTTTGGAAGACATTTTTGCTAAGAAGTGTTATGTTAAGTGTTAGGGACACCCTGTATATATACACACGCTGGATGTGACCTGTTCTCTGTTCATTCCCTCAAGTACATCAGTTAAGTGTTACAAAAACCACCTGTGACCCCTCTCACCCAGCATACGCCATACAACATATGGGCAAAAATACTGTACTGTATGTAGATGTCTGACCATGATTTGCAGACGTGGGCCTTCCCCAAACTCTTGCTACAAAGTTGGAGGCACATGACTCTAGAATATCAGTCTAGAAAATTCCCTCCACGGGAACTACAAGACACAAACGTGTTCAGACATGTTCAGACATGCTTTGCTAAGGCTGGTGTGGAAGAACTCGAGTGACCTGCACAGATCCCTGACCTCAACCATAACTGGAATGCTGACCGCACACTAGGCCTTTTCACCAGAAATCAACGTTCAACCCAACCAATGCTCTTGTGGCTAAATGGCCACATATTCCCATATTCACGCCCTGTTACAGCAACAAACTCCATATTAATACCATGACTTTGGAATAGGATGTTTAACCATCACAGTGTTATGAGTGTTATGGTCAAGTCACATGCACATCCCTCTGACAAACACAAATACCATATCACCAAACTGAGGCACTCCAGCAACAGTTCCTTCTCTCAGAAATCAGTGTTTAACTGCTAACCGTGTTATACTCAATGCTTTGTTTTTTTTGTAGTAAGCATAGCTTGTGCCTTCTGAACATCTTCGCTCTGCTTCCCCAACATTACCTCAAACATACAATCACATGGCTCTATTGTCCACTACTCCTTTTGTAATCTACTGACTTTTTGTATTTATTGTCCTGTTCTGAACTGTAATGTTTGTAATCTACTGTCTTTCTATATTTTGCACCGTAATGCTGTAACTAAACTAAAATCTCTCCAGCATGGCACTAAAGAATCTTGAATCCAAGTTGTATGAGCTTCAAGTGCAAACCATACAAATGGTGGTGTTTTCAAAACCATAACGCTAGGAAAAGACGGAATCACAGTCTATATCTAACAAGCTTTACTCACAAGCTTTTTCAAACCACACTGGCTTTTTCAAATCAGATTTTCCTCCATTTTGTTAAATAAATTAATAGAATACATGTAGTGCCATATCTAAGAGGCAACTTTTTCAGTGTAGGCTCATTATTTACATCATCAAACAATGTCACTATACAAAGCAACCGGTTTACAATTTCAAAATCGGTTTCTTCTGGATGCTGGGTATTTTTTTTTTTTACCCAGATTTTTAAACAAATTATGTTGTACATGAGTCTCACGGGGTCAGACCTGATGTCTAAAGATACACACAGACACAGCACAAGAGCATATAGACAAGTGATTAAAAGGCACACGAATACAATAAGCAAAGCACAATATACACACAATGGGGAAAGAAATAAATGCTGTTTAAGGATTTTCTAAAGTTGGTGTAAAGTGTCCATGAGTAAAGTGACCAAGTGGGAAGTGGGAGTGCATGAGCTGTCCACGGGATGCTTAGGGGCCTGACAAAAACACAAAAAAGAAAGCAGAAGAAGAAGAAAAAAACAGTTGTGTACAATAAACTCAGTGTCATATGTGTGGAAAGCAGAGTATGTACAGTAAAAAATAAAACATTTATACAATAAACACTGATTATGAAGACCCAACCTGCTTGAGTCTCAGTTACGCTTTCAGACTACAGACAATTGAGGTGGATTTTAGAGGGGAAATCCTGTGGAACTAGAGTACTTTGCACCTGTTTTCACTACTAAGATTTTGAAATTTCCATGGTGTGGATAACATAATCTAAAAATATCCTGGAAAACACACAGGTGAAAATGAAAGGAACATTTTATATTATGAAATATTTGTACATGCTTGTATATATAATAAATAAATAAATAAATAAATAAATAAACAAACAGAAATGAACAGCTCAAATCCTCTAATTGTACTTATTTACTTTATAAGGTTCAACTTTATAAGATTTCCAGACATATGACTGTTAAGTAATGTTACCAGAGGATGTCTGTAATTATGATCTATTCACATGGGATAAACAATCTCTGAATAAATTACAGAGATTACAGTGTCTTCAGGATTGGTCAGCACACTAACAAAAATTCCATATCTACATACCCCTCATTTTAATACAATATTTATTGTTTATTATAAGTGCTTGGTGCTACGGCTTAATCATTAGTAGCTCAAATAACCATAACATTGACAGTGCCTTCCACTAATATTGGCACCCTTGGTAAATGTGAACAAAGAAGCCTGTGAAAAATTGTCTTTATTGTTTAACCATGTTCAAAAAATTCACAAAAATACTCTGCTCTCATGGATATTAAACAAATGCAAACAACACAGGTTTACCCCAAAAATATACCTTTGTTAAATATAGATGTGCAACAATTATTGGCACCCCTATGAATTCATATGAAAAAAAAATATCTGAAGTATATTCCCATTGATATTTTACATTTTTTTATGACGTTTTTTTTTTTTTTTTGGCGGGGGGGATCTTGCGGGGGAGTCTGTAACCCAAAATAAATAAACAAAATAAAACAACTACATATGCACATAAAAAAAATTATGGAACTTTCACACACACACACACACACACCATGCCCGGGTAATCATGGAAAGACTTATTGTTGACAAGTTATTAACTATTGCGTCCGGGTCAATTCGGAGTCATAAAGGACGAATTGCAAGTCAAGTCTGAAGTCTATTTTTACGTGACTTAAATATGACTCGGCCCATTTGTGTTAGGGTTAATTCATTTTTACCTGTGGATCCAGATGAAGATTTCCTCTTCTGTTTCTGACCTCTCTGCGGCTGACTGGATGACGACTTTGGCCTCGGGAGACTCATGCGGGATGCCGTAGGTCTGCTCAGGTGCTGCAATCAAACAGCTGAGGCATAAATGATTATGCATGCATGGTTTACGCTTACATAAAAGCCAGGACCACCACTGATTTAATGCTCAAAAACAGAGGTCATATTTTATTATGCCGTAACACGTCATTTTATTAAGTCAAATTTTATTATGTCTGACTCTCCATCCAGAGCGCTCAGATCTTCCAATCAATTATTTTTTGTGTGTCCCTCAATGTCAATGTAAATTCAAGGCTGAAAGGTGGCCTGACCCAAAATTTGGAATCATCTCCCCTTTAATGCGAGGTCTGCTTCATCATCGGCTATTTTTAAATCCTAACTTAAATTCTATTTTTATTCTTTAATTTTTGAAAATGTCTAGATGTAGATCTTATTGTTTTACTTTCCCTATTGTACACAGCACTTTGGACCGACTTACGTTGTGTTTAAATGTGCTTCATAAGTAAATGTTGATCGACATGAATTTTATTCAAATTCAACTGGCCAAGTTAAACATGTATGCTGTGATTGCATTTCCCTTAAAAGTCTGCATTATCTGAAACAAAGTCTACACAAATTCAACAGGAAAATATATTTGCATTTACGTTTTTAGCACGATAAATGTACAATGGGTGTCAAAATGCTGTAATACGCAGATGTAAAGTCAATATGTTGTTTCATTTTCAACGTCTAAACCCATATTATTTTGCCAAGTTAAAAAAACAAACAAACAAACAAAAAAAACAAAAAAAAACAACCCAGGTAATAGCAATCCTTCCACTTGATATTCTTATCCTCATGCTCCAGATTGTAGCCATGTTAATCCAACGATAGTGCATGGGACTTTCTAGGGACATGACATGTTTCAGAGAAAATAATATGATACTTTTGATCTGCTTTTCTTTGTAACTTAGACAAGAGATTTGGATGTTTAAATCAATTTTTTGTAAACAGAATAGATTCCCCCCCCACCATATTCGATTAAGCATACATGTGGAGATAATTACAATGTTGTAAACTGAAGAGTAAAATGGTGTGTGAGTAGAAATATTACTAAAGTACGTGAAATATTTAATGTAGTGTGAGGATGGGAATATCATATAGATGAGTAATCAAACAAACCCGTTTAGACATTGACAAATAAATGTCAAATAGACTTTGCATTTCCACTTGAACTGTGCCAGCCGTTGTACACAAAAGATGCATCCGTAAGTAAATGCTTTGTAAGTGAATACTCAAATAAAGGTGCACACCTACAGGTCAGGGTCATGGTGGATCTTTAGCTTGTAAAAGAAATACAGTCATAAAAACAGCAGCGATTTCCAATGAGCATTTGATTTCTGAATAAAGCCTGAAAAACGCTACATACGTGAAACACACGGGCTCGTTTTAAATAGCAAACAAAAGGGCTGACTGTAGCAGCAGGTGGAACATTTTATACACTTCAATAGAATGTCATTAACAAAACAAAACTAAAAAAAAAGGATAAGTAGTGTCTCTATTTAAAGAGAGGGAACATACCAAAAATAGTTGGAAATAGAAGAACTTACAAAGCTCTCATCCTCATCAGTCAAGTCCTCTGAGGACAAAGATGGCCGCCTCTGGCTTTGGGCGTGAACTGCGTCAGGTGACGTGTCAGTGGCTGAACCTCCACTACTTGTTCCCTGAGTAGACATGACATCATTACATATTTTCATGCTGATAGACACAGTTGACAGACCAAAATACACACCCACACAAATAAAAGACTAAAGAAAAGTCAAATCAAATGTCTCAGATACCTCAGACTGTGCTCTTTTCTTGCCTTCATTCTTTCTTCTCTCTGAGATGTTCTGCACACGTCTGAGGATAAATAACATGCATCCATACTCGATATAATCAATAAAATGATCATGACTGCTAAGGACCAACAAAGTTATTAGTAATCAATCTTGGTCGGTGACAAACGTACAGTATCTCACAAAAGTGAGTACACCCCTCACATTTTTGTAAACATTTGATTATATCTTTTAATGTGACAACACTGAAGAAATTACTTTGCTACAATGTAAAGTAGTGAGTGTACAGCTTGTGTAACAGTGTAAATTTGCTGTCCCCTAAAAATAACTCAACACACAGCCATTCATGTCTAAACTGCTGGCAACAAAAGTGAGTACACCCCTAAGTAAAAATGTCCAAATTGGGCCCAAAGTGTCAATATGTTTGTGTCCACCATTATTTTCCAGCACTGCCTTAACCCTCTTGGGCAAGGAGTTCACCAGAGCTTCACAGGTTGCCAGTAGAGTCCTCTTCCACTCCTAAATGATGACATCACGGAGCTGGTGGATGTTAGAGACCTTGTGCTCCTCCACCTTCGGTTTGAGGATGCCCCACAGATGCTCAATAGGGTTTAAGTCTGGAGACATGCTTAGCCAGACAATCACCTTCACCCTCAGCTTCTTTAGAAAGGCAGTGTTTCGTGTTGGAGGTGTGTTTGGGGTCATTATCATGCTGGAATACATGCTGGGATCATGCTCTGCTTCAGTATGTCACAGTACATGTTGGCATTCATGGTTCCCTCAATGAACTGTAGCTCTCCAGTGCCGGCAGCACTCATGCAACACTAGACCATGACACTCCCACCACCATGCTTGACTGTAGGCAAGACACACTTGTCCTTGTACTCCTCACCTGGTTGCCTCCACACACGCTTGACACCATCTGAACCAAACAAGTTTATCTTGGTCTCATCAGACCACAGGACATGGTTCCAGTAATCCATGTCCTTAGTCTGCTTGTCATCAGCAAACTGTTTGCGGCTTTCTTGTGCATCATCTTTAGAAGAGGCTTCCTTCTGGGATGACAGCCATGCAGACCAATTTGAGGCAGTGTGCGGCGTATGGTCTGAGCACTGACAGGCTGACCCCCCACCCCTTCAACATCTGCAGCAATGCTGGCAGCACTCACACGTCTATTTCCTAAAGACAACCTCTGGATATGACGCTGAGCATGTGCACTCCACTTCTTTGGTTAACCATGGTGAGGCCTGTTCTGAGTGGAACCTGTCCTGTTAAACCGCTATATGGTCTTGGCCACCGTGCTGCAGCTCAGTGTCAGTGTCTTGGCAATCTGCTTATAGCCTAGGCCATCTTTATGTAGAACAACAATTCTTTTCTTCAGATCCTCAGAGTTCTTTGCCATGAGGTGCCATGTTGAACTTCCAGTGACCAGTATGAGGGAGTGTGAGAGCGCTGACACCAAATTTAGCACACCTGCTCCCCATTCACACCCGAGACCTTGTAACACTGAGTCACATGACACCGGGGAGGGAAAATGGCTAATTGGGCCCAATTTGGACATTTTCACTCAGGGGTGTACTCACTTTTGTTGCCAGTGGTTTAGACATTAATGGCTGTGTGTTGAGTTATTTTGAGGGGACAGGAAATTTACACTGTTACACAAGCTGTACACTCACTACTTTATATTGTAGCAAAGTGTCATTTCTTCAGTGTTGTCGCATTAAAAGATATCAAATATTTACAAAAATGTGAGGGGTGTACTCACTTTTGTGAGATACTGTATCAAGAATATAAAATAAAGGGAAATTTTTTGAAATACCGAGATTTTAGTGCACAGTCTATCTGCTCTGTTGGCTTTCGATTCCCTCTAGATTTGGAGCTCTTCTTCTGTGCCTGCACGTCGCTTTCCTGTCGCGCTTTCAGATTTTTCGCAGGACAGACTGGTCTCTTCGGAGTCTCAGTCACGCCGCGGAACTCATTCTCTCTTCCTTCACTTGTCCGCTTCCCCGCTGTGGCTTCGGGTTGATGATCAGTTTCGGGTCTGCTTTCGTCTTCCAGAGCGGTGCTATGTAGAGGGTTACCTGAACAGACCGATCAGACAAACGTAACAAGAAATTTCACATGATTTGACTGGCAAGATTTGTCAAGCTGTAACTAGTGCACTATTAAGGAGGTTTGCTTATTGGATGAATCCTGCACGTACCGTGGGAGGAATACTCCTCTCCTTGAAGGAAGCTGGCTTTCTCTATCGACGACATGTCTGGACTTTCTGCCGCTGGCAAATCATTCTCTTTCTCACTCCCACTCTGGAAATGTGCAGGATATAAGCAAGTTAGGCAAGGCATAAGATAGAACAGTAACCACACCAATAAGGTCAGACTGAAGTAGCTGTCTGTAGTAATGTGTAGCTATGTGAGTGAGAAAGCTATAAATACATCACTTAACAGTAAGGAAGGAAATGTCTCTAATGCACTTCGATAATGCGACTAATATAGGAATACTCCACAAGTCTTAATTCGATTTGTTTTTAATTCGAGTATTACTTTAGCTGGATTAAGGTAATCAGAAATCGCTGTTTACATGTTAGTTTCTTAATCAGAGTGTTCTCTAAATCAGGCTAATATTGAATTATTGTTGTCCATGTAGACGTACTGACTGTTAACGTCGTGTGGGAGTTTTCGAGGCATTTTGTGACAAGACAAATACACACACAGGGCAGTGCTCAACCGTTTGACGGCAAACAAGAGAGCACGGCTGTGTCCGAAACCGTGTACTTACCTACTACATAGTAGAATAAATACATGTACTAAACAGTAGGTAAATACGCGGTTTGGGACGCAGCCCAGGGCTTCCAGCAGTCGTCTATTTACACGTACAGCATGACAAATAATTAACTGCACTTGAAGGTTTCGTAAAATTGAAAATAAAAACACCCAAAACCGTATACGGTACCATAACGAAGACGAACTGTATGTGAAATTCTGGAGGGAACGTCGGACGGCGGTGACGTAATGATGTGTGCCGTTAATTGAGCTGTGTTCTATAACATATAACACAGGAACATGAAAGGAATATTCTAAAGGAGACTCATGTAAACACCTTAATCACAATATTGTCTTATTCAGAATAAGGTCAATAATTATATTACTGCTGTCCATGTAAACGTAGTCACTGACTCTGAAAGTCAGGATTCACAGAAAAGTTCTCATGACGGAAACGTCACTTCAGACTGTTACAAAGCACTGCCACCTGGGAATAAATGTCAAATCTCAACTATTATATGCTTAAACACCGCATTTTCCAAGTTCCACTTATTACAGAATTTAAATTAACACAGCGCATCCAGCTTACAAGTCCCCGTGTATGTACTGTTACTATACAAACGTTAACGCTTTAGAAAGCACGCATTAATATAAACCTGTGATTCTAATTACAGCCGGAACTACTTTCAGAGCGGACTATACTAAAGATGAACCACCGTCTTCTGAGAATTCAACACGTCTGCGATATAAACAGGAATAAACCAAGACATTAGGTCGTTCTTGTTGCTTAGTTTCGACGTGTTACTCAACCAATATTAATGTATCAACCTTGGCTTCTTTTTGAAGAGCTTTCAACAATCTTGTTACGCGACTCATCTTCACTGCTGAATAAAAGCCAAATCACCACAAAATCACAACGAGCGTGCTGTTAATGTTGTTAATGAACTTCTTCCGTTAGCCATCAGCAGTTGTCTTTCAGGACTTCCGCAAACATTTCCCGCGATGTTTTTAGACTATTTTTGTTAATACCATGAGTGTACAGAGGGGAGATGTAAAGAACCGATTGAATAAAACATCTTATTCAAAATATATTCACGTTTAAATGCATGTAAATATACATTATATATAGATAGTAAAATCAAGGAATTACTGTTTATAAAACATTTCAGCTTTAAACGTTTTTTAAAAAAGCGATACATTAAAGACGTCAACCCCTATTTTTAAAAATGGACCGCGCCGGTATTTCTTCTCTTATGCCTGCGCAAAACGCCACACAGCTCACTGCTGCCCCCTGTTTGTGTACAAAGCAAAGCACGCTGACATATTCTCTGTGTGACCAAGTATTTCCATAAACAGAATAAGAAGCACAGTGCATAAGGGTTTTCTAATACCACACCACATAGTCTTACCAGATCAACACATTTTAGCCATTTTATCTGTAGTATTTCAACTAAAGACACGTTTTAAAATTCTTGTTTATTAATTTTGACATCAAAGTACAAATCTGAAATGTACCATTAAAACAACGAGCAATTTAGTACTAACTGTCAGGAAAAACAGGTTTGAAAATTATACTGACATATACAAACAGACGTATTGTATGCCATGATAGCAAACTAATCTAGATTAGGTCGTTTTTGTTGTTTATGGTCAGGCGTTCATAAACGTTTGGCCATATAGTGTATCTATCCCAGGGAGCATCGGGCACAAAGCAGGGTACACCCTGGACGGGGTGCCAATCCATCGCAGGGCACTGCACGCCTGACCATCACACCCATATGTGAATCGCATCTGGATTCACATTCAAGATTTAGTCCCCGTTTGCTGATATAATAAGCTCCACTCCTCCGGGAAGGCTTTCCACTAGATTTTGGAGCATGGCTGTGGGTATTTCTGTTCATTCAGCCTCAAGAGCATTAATGAGGCCAGGCAATGATATCAGGGGTGCAATAAGTGTTCCAGTTCATCCCAAAGGTGTTCAGTAGGGTTGAAGTCAGGGCTCTGTGCCGGTCCCTCGAGTTCTTCCAGTCCAACCTTGGCAAACCATGTCTTCATGAACATTGCTTTGTTTTATCATGCTGGAACAGGTTTGCGCCTTTTATTTCAAGTGAAGGGAAGTACTACGCAAGGCAACTTTGTTTCAACGGTTTGGGGAAGGTCTACATAAGTGTATGAAGCTCAGGTGTCCTCAAACCATTGGCCACATAGTGTAGGTATAAATGAGGAAGCATAAACAGTTTACCCCCTTTTCAATTGCAATGACAACATAGTGTAATTATATCACTGTCCGCTAGGTGGCAGTAACGGCGCCTTCAATGTAAAGTTGTATATATAAAGGAAGAAGAGACAGCGCGCCCTGTCAAGTGATGGTTTTTCCTGGGTCACTCCCGCGAAGGTGTGTGTCAGCGTGTCAGTCAAGGTAAAGAAACGGCTCTGCTGTGTATCATGTTTATTTCATACAGGATAAAAAGTAGCATTTTAAACGCGATGTTACAAAGGCCCCAGACGAGCCCTGACACGTCCCTGGCCTGTACATGCAGCTCATCAGAGGGTTAACACTGCTAGCTCGGTAGCTAACTAGCATCTCAGCTGGCAGAGTTTCCGTGATCTTTGCTTAAGGACATCTGTTCGGTTACTGAATTAAAAGGACCAGCTGTTGTTAATCGGTATTTTCTGAGCAGATGAATTCGGTTAGCTAGTTGCCTGACTGCTATTTTATCTCTGTGTGATCTGAGTCATCTGATCTGGCACCCTGATTTGATCAGATTAGTCAGTAATGGGTCTTTTAATGAGCTTGTACCACCTGCTACTTGATGCGCCGACATCTGCCCCTGACTGTGGAGGGGAAGTGGTGGTGAGATCAAATAATTATCAGTGTCATCCTGGCTAACTGTTTACTGCGAATGAAGGGCACGCCCCATCTTAGCCCAACTCCTAATACAACTACACTATACTACACTATACTATGCTGCACTATTCTACACTATATTACAGTACACTATACTGCACTACAGCACACTTCTACGCTATTCTGCACTATAGTACAGTACACTATACTACAGTACAGTGCACTATACTACACTGCTCTATAGTACACTTCTATGCTATTCTACACTATAGTACAGTACACTTCTATGCTACACTGCACCACAGTACACTATTCTGCACTATACTACAGTACACTATACTACAGTACACTATACTACACTTCTAATCTACACTATACTACAGTACACTATACTACAGTACACTATTACTACACTATACTACAGCACACTATTCTACACTATAAGACAGTACACTATACTGCACTACAGTGCACTATACTACACTGCTCTACAGTACACTTCTACACTATTCTACTCTACTACAATACACTATTCTACACTATACTAAACTACACTATACTACAGTACACTATTCTACACTACAGTGCACTATACTACACTGCTCTACAGTACACTTTTTACACTATACTAAACTACACTATTCTACACTATACTAAACTACACTATTCTACTCTATACTACAGTACACTATACTACAGTACACTAAACTACACTATACTACAGTACACTTCTACACTATACTACAGAACACTATACTACAGTACAGTACATGTCTATGCTATTCTACACTATAGTACAATGCACTATACTACACTGCTCTGCAGTACACTTCTACGCTATTCTACACTATAGTACAGTACACTATACTACACTGCACCACAGTCCATTATACTACACTGCACTAGAGTGCACTATACTGCACTATACTACAGTACACTATTCTACACTATACTACAGTACACTATATTACACTGCACTGCGGTACACTATACTACAGTATGCTATTCTACACTACAGTATAATATACTACATTATAGTACACTTCACCACTGGTTCTCATACTGGGGGCCACCAGATGGTGGCAGTGGGGCTGAATAGAAATTCTAGAACCCTTAAAAAAATATAATAACATTTTGCTTAACATTTGAACATTGATTTGCATAATAATGAGAAATATTAATAAATTAAATCAATTATACACAGCACACCAAAAAGAAACATCCGTTGATATACTAGTGTACTGTTGCCACACGCTGATTAAACCCAAGACTAGTTCAAATGGAAATGTTTTTAGATAGAGGAAATTGTCTCTTAGCTGAGAAAGTTAATACAGAAGAGCCTAGCGTGAAAAAAATTAAGTAGCGAAAATTTGATGACTCTATGGGGCCACAAATGGATGCGACCTACACAAGGGGGGGCCTTGAGCTGAAAGTTTGAGAACCACTGCACTAAATCACAGTATGTTGCACTACAGTACAGTAGAGTATAGTACACTGCGCTTCACTACACCACAGTACACTGCACTACAGTACAGTATAGTATGCTGCGCTTCCCTACACTACAGTATAGTATGCTTCCCTACACCACAGTACACTGCACTACAATACAGTATAGTACGCTTCCCTACACCACAGTACACTGCACTACAGTACAGTATAGTACGCTTCCCTACACCACAGTACACTGCACTGCAGTACAGTATAGTACGCTTCCCTACACCACAGTACACTGCACTACAGTACAGTATAGTACGCTTCCCTACACCACAGTACACTGCACTACAGTATGGTATGCTTCACTACACCACAGTACGCTGCACTACACTACAGTATAGTACGCTTCACACCACAGTACGCTGCACAACAGTACAGTGTAGTATGCTTCCCTACACCACAGTACACTGCACTACAGTACAGTGTAGTATGCTTCCCTACACCACACCACAGTACACTACACTACACCACAGTACGCTGCACTGCAGTATAGTACGCTTTACTACAGTATAGTACGCTTCACTACACCACAGTACACTGCACTATACTACAGTATAGTATGCTTCACTACACCACAGTACACTGCGCTATGGTACACTGCACTACAGTTCACTACACTACAGTATAGTATGCTTCACTACACCACCGTGCACTGTGTCATGGAAATTAGACAACACTCGCAGACTCGTCCTCTGAAGGTAAAAAGGTTTTACAAAAAGACAGTTAATACAGGATAGAATAATGAGAGCGCTCTAAAGCCCTTGTACTAAACCACTACTATATATGTGAAATGCAGAGCATGACATAATTCTGTGTACCGATAAGAAGCAGTTTGAGGCAGTTCAAACAGGCTTTGTTTTAGGATCTTGGAAGATGTTTAAACAAACCTTGAACAGAAGAACATTGTTTGTATCTATAAGTAGATAAACATTCTGTACTGATGACATGACATGGCCTTCTTAGGTGTTATCCTCTGAGAATGAAATAGAACAAAACTATTACAAAGTAAAAATGAGTAATTTCCCCCATTTTATCACTACAAAATATGATAACTAAAATTAAGAGTAATTACTATGCTGTGAGTACATCAGAACTTCAGAATCCTTTCACGGTTCAACTGAAATAATCATAAAACAGAAATAATTAAGGCGCTAAGGGTTTTTTTTTGCAGATATAAAGTATCCTGTAGTCAAGCAAGCTCATTTAAGATGAAACGAGAGTCGTTATGGTCAAAGGAATATTTACAATAGGTGCAAAATGAATGTCAATGGGTCGTCATCGTCAGTGTCACTGGGAGAACCTGATACCCAGTCAGGTTTAGGATACAAGTCAGGTTGGTCATCATAGGGATAGTAATCAGTCTTTGTCAACATAAGCGTTTGGTCATTAGTGATTTCAATGCGAGTGAGAGACTGCTCCGAACGAGAGAAACAAAACAATTCAAAATGAGCAAGACAAGAAGAATTATTGCACCTATTGGTAGACAGACGGTTAATATCCATGAGCCCCATCCCCCGAGTACTGAGTTCAGCCAATCAAACTCTGTCTCACTATTCTGCGGATTCTTGATGGAGAATTATGGTCTAGTTCTCCTATTGCAGTCCCATCTTCTCCAGCTCAGTGCATGGCTCTGGCACCCTCCTGCAGTGGCTCGCATGCATCCACATGGCTCTCTGGCTGGCCTTTACCACAGAGTGAGTGACGAATGTAGAATGGCCCCGACCACCGTGGCTTGTTCCACCTGGTCCTGCGGAAGTCCTTGATCACGATCCACTCTCCATGCTTCACATCATGCAGCGGAACCTTGGCTAGAGCTGGAAGTGCTGCCTTTACCTGCTTCTGTATAGAGTGCAAAGCAGAGGACCGGGTTGCACAGTAATTTACATTGCATCATCACATGCTGCAGTGTCGGGAAAGGAGCTGTCACAGGTCCAATTCCTGTGTGTGGAGGTCTCCCAAGCAGTATCCCAAAGGGGCTAAGCCCATCCCTAAGCCTGTTTCAGAACAGCATTTGTGCAATCTGTTTTTTTTTTTTTTTTATTTTTTTTATATAAAGTGTCCCATTTTCTCTCTCTACCACTCCACCACTAGCTGGATGATATTCTTTAATTCAATACCCAAATATTCACCCACCTACTTAAGGGCATGGTTCACAAAAGGTGTGCCATTATCACTACCCTGTCTGTGTCCTATTTGGACATGGGGACGTGGCCTTCTTTACCTTCAAACCTCAATCCACGTTATGAGTGGTGAGTAATTGGAGAAGCTTGTGCTTTATCGCAGCTATCATTCCCCCTTTTTAAACGCATGGTCCGTGCCATGCGTCAACTTTGAAGAGAAGGACAGCCCTGGGGGCATCGCCAAACTCCAACAACCGTGCAGCCTGCTTTGCGCCACACTGCCTTTTCCTCGTCAGTAGCTTGTGCTTGGAGGTCTGAAAGCTGTAAAGGAGTGATTTATTTTCTTTTGAGTTTTGGGACCATCGATGCAGCTGCTGGCTTTGATGCACTGTCCGCTCGAGCATTTCCTAGGAAAACATAGTCTAATTTGTTAGTGTGTGCATCACATTTGCATACTGCAATAGTTTTGGGGAGTAGGACTGCGTCCAGCAGCTCAGAGACTAGTTTGTGGTGGGCTATGTGTGTTCCTGAACTCGTCAGGAAGTTCCTGTGTTTCCTAATTGTCCCCAAATCATGTACTACCTCAAAGGCATTTCTACTGTCTGTGTAGATATTTACTGACTGTCTCTCAGCATGTCTTCATGCCTCTATGAGGGCATACAGTTCAGCTGCTTGTGCTGAAAGGTTTGAGGGGAGAATTCCTGACAGACTGTCTCGTGTGCAGTCACTACTGCATAGCCCACTCGATTTTTACCTGTCTCTGGGTCACGTGATGCTGACCCGTCCACAAAGAGGATCAGATCTGAGTTTTCCAATAGAACATCTTTCAAGTCGACTCTAGGGGAGCAGAGTCTGTTAGTCAGTACAACACAATCATGTGGTTCCCTGTCTCCGTCTGTTGGAAGAAGAGTACCAGGGTTAAGGACAGTACATCGTTTTATAGTGACATTCGGCATGTCTAGTGTAACGAAGACACTACATGTCTAGTGTTATGGTGCAGCCACCATTGGGTGGAAAGGTGAGGTTTTCTGTTCAAGTAGGAGTAACAACACCTCATGTGGAACCAAGAGGTTCAATTCCGAGTAACCTTCCAGGTCTCTGGATTCCACCACAGCTTTCTCAGCTGCTGCTACAGCACGTACACATGGGAAACTCTGCAGTGACTGGATCCAACTTACCTGAGAATGAGCTGTCCAACCTGTTGCATATGCCATCTCTGAGTGGTGCTTCTAGATTGGTATAGTTTAGAATGAAAGATCTTCGATACAAACACATACCTAGAAATAAGTTCTCTCTATCCTTTCTTCGTTAGAGGCTTGGGAATCTTCTGGATTGCAGATACTTTGTCAGCTGAGCGTTTCCCTCCACTGGTGGAGATGTCGTGCCCTAGAAATGTCACTTCTTGTTGTACATACTGTAATTTGGAGAGACTGGCTTTGTGGCCGCCTTTCGCAAGATGCTGCAACAATTTAATGGTCAGTTTCACACTGTGCCCTGGATAAAGTGATAGAGGTGCTAAGCTGTCCTTGAGCATTTGGTTGCATATTGTTAGTGACTCTCGATACCCTTAACACAAGCGAGTGAAAGTGTAAGGACGTCCATCAAATATGAATGCAAACTGAAACTGATTGTCTTTATCAAGAGATATACCGAAAAAACGTATTATCTCAATCTACAACTGAAAACCATTCGCTATTTGCCGGAACCTGGATTATTATAGTGTAAGAATTTGTAAAGAAGTCTGGAGCTCTCTTTTTGACTGCTGCATTAACCGCTTGCAAATCTTGTACAAATCTCCATTCATCAGGTTGTAAGGTTTTTGTTTTTTTTTGCTTCTCTCACTGACTAATCAGGACCGGGAACAATGACCCCTTCAATAATGAATTGAAATCTGGTCTAATGCCTTCAATAGCTTCTGATTTAAGAGGGTATTGAGATTGTCTGGGCCTAAAGTCAGATTTGGGCATGATCTCGACTGGTGGTGCACTTTTAATCAGGCCTGTTTCCCTTAGGCCCAATTTTTATAAAGTTAGGCTGTACCACATATTGGTGGTGGGTTTCTGTTCCCAATCTGTAATTTTCCCACTCTCACATAATCTGACCCATGATCCCATGTCTTTCTACTGTTTGTTCTTTATTTTGGCTAATGAGACGTGGGGCGTGGATTCTGGGACAAAAAATGCACGCATCTGAGTGTCACTCAATTTGTCACACCAATATAGGTACAGCTCTTCACTTTCTGGGATATCCATAAACCATTCTTTCTCAAAATGAAAGTCTCTTCCTTCATGCACTTGCGCTGTGCAATGGAGGACAGAGGACAACCTAAAATCAACACAGTTGTCCTTCATCTTATGTGCCAACGTCAACAAATGAACACAGGCTGAAGGCTTGTTCTGCATGGACCATTGATAAACACAGAGCTCTGTTTCTTTAACAAATGGAGTTCCCAAAGATGAGTCATCAGTTATTGTTACTCTCTGAGGTGAGGATATAAAATTTAAGTGTAAAACACACATTAAGTCCTTGCCCGGTAGATTGACTGGACATGAAGATGAAATTTTGTCTAATACTGACTGTCCTGTTACACCCATGGAGTGCAGTGACCGTGAACTCATTTTCGGAGATTCTTTCAATTCGCAGTTTTTTATTACTGAATACATTGCTCCGGAATCTACCAAAAATGTGACTCTTTGCCCATTAACTACAAGAGATATACATGGCGACTGTGTAAAAGGAGAGGCATTATACTTTAAAAGGTTAAATGTCATGGTTCAGACATTTGTGAACTGTCAGTCTGACTCATATTGGATGTGGGTGTGTGGAAATATTCCTGTTCTTTGTGAGCTAACTGATAGTTTGGGTGTCTGATGTCATCTCTTCTGTTCCCAGGTGCCTCACCCTTCCCTTAGCTCCGCCCGTCAGTTTGCTTCTGCTCTGGACAGTCTCCTGCAAATTGTCCAACTTTTCTGCATTTGTAACAGTTTAATCCTGGGCCATAGCCCTGACCGCCGGGTCTTCCTCGTCTGCGTGCTTTTGGTCTTCCTCTCCCCTCCATCTTTCTTTCCTTTGCATCTCGTAGGAGCTTCTCCGTATGGATTGCATACCTCTTCCCTTGTGTGGGGTTTCCGGTGTCCCAGGTGATGCATTGTTGTTTGACTATAGCAGCAGTTTCTGGTTTCATGCCGTTCATAAAGCGGTTTCTGAGATGTGCCTCCCTTGCTGTGATGGTCGCCTGCCCATCTGCCAGAGTGTAGGGTTTCTCCAAGCCTGAGTTTGCATCATGGATCTCAGTGAGCCTGTACAGGTACTGTGATATAGTCTCCGAGTCTTGTTGTTTACACATCGCTATTTTTGTCATGTCCAGTCGCACAGGAAAGGTGTTCGTGAGCCTCTGCTGGAGCGCCATTATTTATGCTCTGTACCTTGCATTGACTTCATCATTCCACTATGGGTTGATCAGGCGCACATCGTTCTATGGGAATTCACGTGAAACCTTGACCCAGTCCGTGCCTAGTTTCGCCATGAGCAGTCATCGTAGTTAATGATTGGTGGATCTGAATTCTCTGCAGAATATCTGAAGTTGATCCCCAAACTTTCGTCTTCCTACTTCGCGGCGCACCGGCAAATGCGTCATGCCGCTCCTGATTTCTTCCAGCGTCCAGGGTCTGTGAACTAGCATAGGGCCTCCTTCTCCGGCCACTTCTAGCATTGGGGCATTTTGGGGCACCGTTCCTTCTCTGTCCAATTTTGTTGGTCTGAAGCCCTCAGGCAGCAATGTTGTTGGTCCCTTCACTTGGGATCTTGTGTGTAATGAGAGCGTAGTTCGGTGGGGGTCGGTGGCTCAGTTCTGATAGGTTCTGATAGTGGCGTAGGCCGGGCCGCTTCATCGTGAGCTTGTGCCTCTGAAACTGCAGGTTCCTCCTTACTGGCTGTGGGCGTCGTGGTGGGGTGGAGTCCAGGTTGGGATCGGCTTTCTGCAATTTAGCACACTGAGAAACATGAGGGCCCTGCCTGACATTCTTTTTTTTCTCTCCATGTGCCTCGCTCTGCTATTCAGCAAATGCCTTCCAGTCAGCCAAAAACTGCACTTCGCTTTTTGTTTTAGGGGTCTCTCTCTCTCTCTCTCTCTCTCTCTCTCTCTCTCTCTCTCTCTCTCTCTCTCCCCCCCCCCTTTGTCTCTAAATTAAGTTTCAGTTGTTCTAACTATCTGAGATAGTGTTAAAACTACCTTTTTCTGGGAAAGCACGTTCTTTAAACCATACATCATATTGGTTTAAACATCCTTCCCCATAATTCACATTAACATATGAGCACCCTGTCACAGGATGTGCTTTGCTTCATGGTTTTTCCCAGACTTTATTTTTATATATATTTTTTCTTTTACAGTTTCTACAACTTTCAAAGTTGTAATCAATTTAACATGCTTTGAAAATCAAGTGAATATGCATTCTCGTGCACAGACAGAAAAGGTGCAAAATGTGTGCCAAATCTCTAGACATTCAATTAATC
Organism: Ictalurus punctatus; assembly: GCF_001660625.3. Classification (NCBI taxonomy): domain Eukaryota; kingdom Metazoa; phylum Chordata; class Actinopteri; order Siluriformes; family Ictaluridae; genus Ictalurus; species Ictalurus punctatus. Next base: position 9,281,619 of record NC_030423.2, on the reverse strand, counting down.
ATGTAACTTATAGGTTCAATAGAGTAAACCTTAAGAATGTAGAAGAGTTTACCTGTGTCCACATACAGCAATTTGGTAGGACTTCTGGTAGGTTTTCTCTTCCCCCCTTTTTTTTTTTTTTTTTTTTTTTTTTTTTTTTTTTTTTTTTTTGGTTAAAAAATAATAATTTCTTTTTTTAATTATTATTTTATCTCAGAAATTTACTTGTGCGTTAAATTTGCCAAATGTATCATGTACCGCTGATATGATGGAACGAGTCAATGGGGCATGCCACTTGATGATCCGGTGTAAAAATACTGCGCCTCTTGCGCTTCTTAAGTACTCTCTTTGCTTATTTATTCCTCGAAATGGACTCGTTCCATTTATTTTTACCATTATTATCTCCCTTTGTATATTAGGGCTGCACGATTATGGCCAAAATGATAATCCCGATTATTTTGATCAATATTGAGATCTCAATTATTTATCACGATTATTCTTTGATTTTAGGGACAACATATTTTTATTGTACTTTCACATTTAAATAAACAGACCGTTGCTTTCACCTCCATGTTGTGCTACATTCCTGCTAATGTACAAATCTTTGCATCAAATTAGACTGATCCTTAAAGTACATCATCTCGTAGAAGCAAAATATAAATAAAATTGTACCCAAAATATAGGATAAGTAAAAGTGCCATCAACCAAATGAAAATATCTATCAAATATAACAATATGCAACCAAGTGAAAACAATTCAGGCGAATGCAGAAAAGGCAATAACAGTGTTTACAGGAGGAGAGACTCAAGACAATTTCTTTTAGGAGATTACAAAAATTTAGGAGCACAGTTGAAGTTTAGTGGATTTATTTATTTATTTATTTATTTATTTATTTATCTATTTATTTATCTATTTATTTATTCTAAAGAGATGGTAGCATTAATGTGCCACAATATAACACAAGTAGGAATGAGAACTTGAGCTTGTCAATTATGACAGAATTTAGGAACATAGTGTGTGATCAATAAAAGATAGCAGTTGTGAGATCAGGAAGTTGAGAGAAGCAGATGATGTTCAGTTTTACTCTCATAATCATAATGGCTTCTCTGCAGTATTTCCACACTTGTTCGGTTGACTGAGCTGACGAAAAGCAGTGTGAAAGTAACTGTTGCGCGATGTAGATGCATTTTGGACTTCCTGTAGTTTTTATCCCGATTGTATTATACAAACCCGTTTCCAGGTTTTGGCACTACAAAATGACATCATCCCTGCCCCGCCCTATGTGATTGGCTGTAGTGTAGGAAGCGCTTGATTTGAGTGGAGAAAACAGCGGAATGTTCTATGAGTGGAGGACGAACTTTAAACATCAATATCGCAATTGATCATGTTCATTTAATCGTGGGCAGTCAAAATCGTAATCGCGAGCGATATTCGATTAATTCTGCAGCCCTACTCATAATATATATTAAAAAAACATACACACCCGTCGGTATGTATCTTAGTTTTGAAGCTGTGATCTAAGAAACAACAATATCTATGCCGTCTCATAGGCGAAGTTCCTCGAGCTTCTTTTAAGAAATCGCCTCCATGTAATACTATTCTCAATGTAATACACGCATTTCTTATATCATTGACTCCCTTCCACACAGACAGCAATACACAATGACTTCATAAAATTCTAATTCTAAATTGTTCATGATTCCTACCAGTCAGTGGTAAGGCTGCATCTGTCTTTCGCTCTGCATAACCGGGGCAAACCGCCTTCGTGTCAACAGAATTCAGGGTGAAACTTTTCCACGAGCGTCCTCCAGTTTGTTTGTTGTCCAGAAAAGCTGAAAAGACTCGCGCATCCCAGCCAGGAGATGCCTAATTGTCATGGAAATTAGACAACGCTCGCAGACTCGGCCTCTGAAGGTAAAAAGGTTTTACAGAAAGATGGTTAATACACTATGGAATAAAGCAGGATAGAATAATGAGAGCGCTCTAAAGCCCTTATACTAAATCACTACTATATATGAAATGCAGAGCATGACATAATTCTGTGTACCGATAAGAGGCAATTCAAACAGGCTTTGTTTCAGGGTCTTGGATGTGCAGACGAACCTTGAACAAAAGAACATGCTTGTGTCTCTAGAAGTAGATAAATATTCTGTACTGATCTCGATGACATGACATGGCTTTCTTAGGCGTTATCCTCTGATGAGAATGAAATGGAACAAGAACAAAACTATTACAAAGTAAAAATGAGTAATTTCCCTCACAACTGCAATACAGTTCACTACACCACAGTACGCTGCCCTACGGTTCACTGCACTACAATACAGTACACATGATGGTAGTGAAGGTCATGATAAATGAAGGTCATCTGGGAACTATAGAGTTCTGAATATAGTTTATATATAAAAAAAAAATAAAAATTTAAAAAAACCCTTCATGTCAGGAAAAGCCAGTTTTAAAAATAGTGTGGTTTAATGTTTCTGCTCTTAGTTAGTGGGATTTCTAAAGTGTTTTTTTTTGTTTTTGTTTTTGTTTTTTTTCTTCTGTCTTTTTTAAAAAAAAAAAAAAAAAAAAAAAGTGTAGTTGACATGTATCTTAATGACAGTTTTTCAGATGAAAGTTCACGAAATCTGTTGATCATGAGTGTGGGGTGTGTAGTGAAATATACTTTTAGATTTAGGATTCTGTTCATTGGATATTTTTTATTACATTTTAAGAGAAGACATGCTGCACAAGACCTGTCCCCCTATCTCCCCCCCCCCCCTCTTTTTTTTTTAAAAAAAAAAGAGAGGAAAAAAAAATCTTTGCCTTTAAACCTTGAAGAGATTATTTTCACATGATTGACCAAAAGGCTGTTTTATCTATGCTGTTAAGATGATTCCTCCATGAGTCAGGTGGGAATTTATTGTTCTCAGTCTGGTTTATGTGTGTGGGTGTGTATTTGTGTTATTTATGAAGGCTGGGAGATATGACTGTATGATTCAGCTTTTTCAAAGAGAACACCTTGCTGGTACTTGCATGTTGGGTATGAAAGGCAGTAATAAGGTTTTTACATGATTCAATTCACTACCTGTCCGAGGAGCATGCTCTGATTGGTCGTGCTTTTGCGCATGTATAATAATTACTAATTCGATATCAGATTGTTACCTTAAGCAAGAAAGAAGACTGCCCAAGGACATGACTTGTGCTCTTTTAGCTGCAGCTGTCTCCACTGCATCTCTATTTTTGGCACACTGCTGCACGTGCACGGCTTCATAACTCTACGCATTTCCAAAAGTTTGCGTACTGTTAAATGTATGTGTACAGGCAACAGATTTGTCTCGTGTACACTGTGATTTGCTTTTTTTGCAGTCTAACTGGAATTCTGGAGTACTCTAGTGCTGAATTGAGGCAGTGCATGAAACCTTTTATTTCATATCCTAAGAGTTGATTGCCTCTGCCTTCTATCCCCTTAGTCTCTGGATGGAAACCGTTGTTCTCTACAAAACAAATTTCCAAGTTGGTCTGTTTTTATTCACTAATTCGTTCACTTTATACTGGTCTGTCGCAATGGTATCCTGAAACCTTGTCTGAATTCACTGTGATACTAAGCCTTTTAATGTGACTGAGCAAATGTTTTTTTAAATGACCTGTACACAGAGACGATTAGTCCAATTAAGGTAGTATCCTGATCCCTCAGACCATTGACGAAATAAACCTCAAAAGCATCTGTGTTCTGAAGTGATGGGAATGGTGAAATATGAATCACGTGGATCCTCTGACGTGATCTAGTCCTTTGGTTGCAAGGCATCTTGTAGCATCAGCATGTGAAGAGAAAAGGCTTTTAGGAAGAAATTCACTCCTGCCAAGTTTAGAATCTGATAGAAACCACCATCCTTATATAATATTTCATTATATAATAAATAGACACCCAATTAGACATTAAGGTATTCCCTTCATCTTCAGTAACCGGTTCATCTTAGTCAAGGTAGTGGTGGATCTGGATCTCAACACCCATGATAAAGTGCTTTCAGTAGTTTAATGCTCATGCCACAGTGGTTAACCGGGTATTTGAATAAATATGCGCACCCATATTACATAGCATAATTATGAAAACAATAACTACGATATGAGTTACATTTCCATCAAATTATAGCACTGGCACTCTCAAGCACTTTCAGCCAAGTTACACAACGTAATCATAAAAGCAGCTGCCACAAGTCCTAAAACTGAAATTATTGACCTTTCACCGAGCTGGAGAAGGGTATAAAAAGATATATCTGTGCAAGGATACGATTACCAGCAATGAGGAATGACTCTACCCGAAGAGCGGAACAGAAAGATATAGAATTAAACAGCAGGAGACCAGAAGAAGCCATTAGACATGTAAAATATAAAGATCCACATTTATAGTAAAATTTCAAAATGTAATGGAACAACATCTGTAAAGCCAGATGTGCAATAAAGTTTGTGTCTGTATAACCTGTATAAGGAGTTCAGAACCTTTCTGAATGCAAATTCAGTTTGTAGCCATTGCACTAGACATGACTCAGGAAAAAGGGTAGTTCTTTCTTCATCTTTTTCTGGACTCAAGAGTCACCCTGGAGTTATGTAATAACTCTTATCACCAAAGCTGGGGCAAGCTTGTGTATTTTAGACCAGTGCTGCCAGACATGGTTTCCCCATTATACACAAACAGAAAGGTTGCTGAAGCATGGCTTCATGTTGGTTACGTATTATTTGCTTAGTGCGTTTTCATAGAGCATTCAAGGACAATTTTACAGATACAGTAATTCAGAATGTTTGCTTAAGTGTGAAAGCCATTTTTGAACCCAGACATGAGTTCACACGCACACAAACAGTAATTTAGGATTTGTCTCAAGTGCAGTCGTCCCATCCATGATGGCTCTCAACTTCCAGGCTGAATTTGTCATGTTACCTTCTGCTTCATACTAGGTAGGGAAAGGTCTGTTGTGCTCTACAGAGAAGACCGCAGTATGAGATTTCGCCCTAATTGTTGATTGTGTGTCAAAAATAACTTTTTTTTTGTTTTGTTTTGTTTTAAAAAAACAATACATTTATTAAATTAAATTAAGGAAAAATCCACCCTGAGAAACTAGCATCAATGATCTTCAAGATTTGAATAGCAGTTTTGTTCATTACCCACAATAACATTTGATTACCTACTGTTATTGGTGCCAATAGTTATGACTCCTTTCTTCATTTCTGTTCATTTTTATCTGTCCAGCTCTCTCACCTGTACACTAAGGATTGGCGATATGGACTTGGATCTAGATCACGATATTTTCTGGTATTTATTGCGATAATGATATCAGTGACGATATAAATACAGTACCATGCACCACTGTTTTTGGCTACAAGTGATAGCTGTTATCTTGAGAGACTGATCTAAAAATAAAGCTGATTTCTGTAACCAAACCAGTTCCAGATTGTAGAGGTACAGTAGCTCCTCATTTAGTGATAAACTCCTCCGTCTTCCGCCGTACTTGTTTTCGCTCTGCACGTGAGCTGCTAATCGGTCGCTGACCATCGCACACAGAAATACGTAATCAACTAGGCTTTATCGTTATTATTGCAGGAAGATAACATAATACGCAATTCTTATTGTGGGGAGAGTTTCTACCGGTATATCCCAAACGATAAGATATCACCCATCCCTACTGTACACTTTGCTCAAACGGAGAAGGTTACAAAGCTTCCATCTTGTTCCATCTAACAATCCAAGAGGAAATGGTTGCTAACCACATTCCCATCTCACTGTGTACTGCACTGTGTGATGTGCATCTAAAACTGAAGTCCACATAGTCAAGTTGTATGCAAATAATTATTGCAAAAAATATATAAAAGGCAGATTCAGACAACTACTTATGCCAGACTATATCTAGAATACATTGTGTGGCTATTATGTGGACAACCAAAAACTTGCTCGTTCTCACCCCATCTCAATGCCAGCATGCAGGTAAACAGGTTACTTTATTCTCTTAACAACCACCAACCATAACCATTTCCCCACTCTACCCTAAACTGTGGCAGTGATTCTTAATGCAACTCTCGGTCACTGCCACTATTCCTAATGGAATTTTAATTTTGGACTCAAAATTGCTTACGCAATTGGGAATGCATGGAATTTTAAGTGTAGGAATGGTAAATGTTTTGAATATAAGATTGTCTATTTTCCATTTTTATTCGGAGTTTGCTCCAATACATTTCCTTATGGACGGGGCAGGGTGGCTTAGTGGTTAGCACGTTTGCCTCACACCGCCAGGGTTAGCTCTTCGGGGGCTTCCTCTGGGTACCCCAATTTCCTCCCCCAGTTTAAAGACGTGCGTTGTAGGTTGAGTGACCTTTCCAAACTGTCCATTGTGTGTAAATGAGATTGTGCCCTGCGATGGGTTGGCATCTAGTCCAGGGTGTTCTCTGCCGAGTTTCCTGGAATGGGCTCCAGACGACCCCGTGTAAGATAAGCAGTATGGATGGATGCTTCCGTACAGTATGTTTGAGTGGACTTATTCTTTAAATAACCTTACATTTTAAATAAAGTAAACATTTAATTGCCTTTTCATACAGCAGCAGCGATTGTATTAAATCAATTAATTCCATGATTTTGAAGGGAAAAACCTATAACACACACCCACCATCACACACACCCCAACACCTGTACTTCCAATGAGCCCAGAATTCTTGGTACGAAGCCTGCGAAGTGTGAAAATGCACTTCTTGAACTCTTATGTATTATTTGATGTAAATTTCAGAGTGAAGGTTGATTTGTACGGTTGACAGGTGTTCATGTAGATTTGGGGTTCCCATTGCACCAATCGGTATACCGGATGATTACTTGATGAGTCTTCTTTCTGTTACAGGTTGCGCTGCTATTGAAGAGCGCTCATATGGATTTGGCATCAAACACCGAGTAGTGTGATATCCCATGGGGGTGGTTACCATCATGGCCCCAGACTCGTCCTTGCAACCTCAAGCCCTGCCCCCTCCTTCAGGCAAGCCATGTAGCAGCAGCCCTGTGCTTGGTCACAGCTTGGCGGTGGGTCTCAAACCTCGAGGGAAACACTATGTGTGTGGCTCGGTTGCTGCTTTTACTAACATCCTCATCACCTTCCCCATCCAGAAGGTGCTGTTCCGGCAACAGCTGCATGGCCTGCGGGCCACCGAGGCAGTACGTCAGCTTCAAAAAGAAGGTTTACGAACCCTGTACCGTGGTCTGCTGCCTCCACTGTTGCAGAAAACCATTACAGTAGCTCTCATGTTTGGGCTATATGAGGACTTTTCACGGTTGCTTTTAGATCACGGTGGGTCTTGCGGCGCTCCCGAAATTCTCACGCGCAGCGCAGCGGCGTTTCTGGCCGGCACGGCTGAGGCGGCCCTGACCCCATTTGAGCGTGTGCAGACACTGCTTCAGGATCACCGACACGCAGGGCGCTTCCGCAACACGGCACATGCTTTTGGCACACTGCTACGTGAGCATGGAGTGAGCGAGTGCTACCGTGGCCTGATTCCTGTGCTGCTGCGCAACGGGCCCAGCAACATGCTTTTCTTCGGACTGCGTGGTCCACTCGGGCGACAGCTGCCTGAAGCCCATACCCACGCTGGGCACATGGTGAACGACTTTGTGTGCGGCGGGCTGCTGGGAGCCGGACTTGGCGTCCTCTTCTATCCGCTGAATGTGATGAAGTCCCGGGCACAGGCGCAGGTCGGAGGCGCGTTCGTGCCCTGCACCCAGGTGCTCCTGACAGTGTGGAGGGAGCGGGGCAGAAGAGTGGTGATGCTGTTCCGTGGTGCGACTCTCAACTACCACCGCTCATTGCTATCATGGGGCATCATTAACGCAACATACGAAATGCTGCTTAAAGTCATATGAGGAGGGGGCGAGGCATGAGGAGAGAAGGGAGAAAGGAAAGCTCATGCAGGACGCTTCTCATCAGAGCTGACGATATTTCTTCTTTGCCACAGCACAGTTTTGGAGTTCAAGGGCACTGCCATTTTCTTTTGTATTCACTCACAGATTTAACAGGGATATGTTTTATAAAGAAAGAAAGCTAACCTTGTTCGGTTCCCTGAAATGTTCATTCACGTTTTGTCAAAATTCGATAGAACAACCACTGCCCCCTTGTACACTCACATGTCCTGCATTTGAGAAGTGGCTTATAAGGCTTAGAGATGGGACTCAAGATTAAGTGTTACATGATATGAACAGCATTATCTATGGAAAAACTTGTGATTATTTGTATTGACCCTAATTAAACACACACTTTGTTGCTTGGACCAGATCACGTGCATTTGATTTTATCTGTATTTTCTTTTACTTGTCTGCATTTTTAAATGAGCACTTTTGGCATGAAGTTAAATTAACAAAATTTCAATCTTTAGCTCTAATTTAGTCTATCAGTTTTGTTTGCTGTTTCTGTAGTGTGTGGTGTTTTTTTTTTTTTTTTTTTTTTAAAACAAGCCTTGCAGCTCCTGTAGAAGTGTCATTTTGCTTACAAGTAAGGGAAACTTATAGCCACCAGTGTAGTATTATTATTATTATTATTATTATTTTTTTTAAAAAGGGGGGAAAAAGAAAAAGTAGAATCTCATAAAGATATGACTCCGTATCAGAAAACAACTGAAAAGTGTACTAAATACACCTTGGCTAAACGTTTGACCATCATGCTTTTTGGCTTATTGAGCATCCCATTCCAGTTTTTGTCCCCCTTTTGCTGCTGTTATAATAACCTCCACTCTTCTGGAGCGTGGCTGTGGGGGATTTGACCATTCAGCCACATGAGCATTAATGAGGTGATGTTGGATGAGGAGGCCTGGGGTGCAGTCACGGTTCCAGTTTATCCCAAAGGTTTTCAGTGGGGTTGAGGTCAGTGCTCTGTGCAGGCCACTCAAATTTAGTCTTCAGGGACCTGGCTTTGTGCACAGGGGCATCGTCATGCTGGAACATGTTTGAGCCTCTTAGTTCCAGTAAAGATAAATTGTGATGCTACAACATACAAAGACATTCTAGATAATTGTGTTCTTCCGATTTTGTGGCAACAGTCTGGGGAAGAATCATGGCTGTGATTGGGTGTCCACAAACTTTTTGGCCATATCATGTATGTACACTGCAAGTCAAAGTTTTTGAACTCGAAGTGAATTATTAACCATTCGACAACGCTAGTATTAACTGTAAGAATCTTTGATCTTAACAGGTTTACTTTCCAAGTGCCTTTAATAAAGCATTAGGTAATTTGGAGATCTGTGAATAAAATGTAATGCTTCCTTTATTTATTGATTCTATAACATTTCGCTTGGTTTCTGGCAATAACGGTGATTACAATAAAATAAACTGGGTCTAAGATACCCTGTGATTTACTGCCCTCATACACAATGTGTTCCTACTGAAGATTAATGAAGCAAAATCTATTAACATCATAATCACTCATAAAATACAGTCCGATATTTCATGCCCCATGTTTAGTTTGACACAGACTACTTGAAGGATAAGAGTCTGTCCTACAGTATCAGACACTGCATCTACAGTTCTGCTTGAGATGACAGACATCAATGTGGTTCGAGGCAGGTTTATGAAGATTTGGGCACACAGGGTGCGTGATACAAAACTGGTGGCTTTAAGTGTTCTGTATTGATTAGTAGGGGTGTAACTAAATACGAAAACATTATTCAGTCTGAACAGAGTGTTTTTTTTTTTTTAAGTAGATATAAGCACAGCTATGAACAATTTAGTTTTTATATTTATTTTTTAGAAAGCGAATGTGAGATTTTTACTTTCAGGGCCGTGTTCACGAACATGAACATACAGTATTCGTCCTTTTGTAACTGGCTTGTAAGAGCTGGAATTGGCCGACCATGCTGACAGCGCTGGAATTTTCTACTGCTGGCTACGCCCATTTTGGGTACAGATAGTGTCATTGCATTACATCCCTTTTGGTTAGCTATATTTAGCCTCAAAACCAAACCAACTTAGAACACCAAACATGTCAGGATTGATCGACTAAAATTTTGTTTCAGTTCAAGTTTGACACCCTCTAGAGAAACGGGAACGTCACTGAGAATATATGGCCAGGTATGTTACAATGCAGTAAGCTGCATCCTCCTGTTGCTGAGTGATATACCAATATGTCCAAGGTCACATAGCAATTGCTCACTTGACTTCCTTCCAAGTGCACGAAGGTGGCTGACACTGACAGTGAGTGGAATTTCATATAATATCAATCAGTAATCCTTGGCTTGGCAGTGCTGAGAGGGTGGTCATATTACTGGCTGTTTATAATAAATAAAGTGTGTGATGTGTTGACAGACAAAGTAGAGTGCCTTTAGTTCGTTTAACGGGTATAAACGGCTAACGTTTATGTGGACAAATCAAACACATGCCTGATTATTATACATTTTTTCATGCTTTTTTTTTTTTTTTGTATGTCATGATCAACTATGAAATGTTCATTCCCCCCCCAACCCCAGAAGAACTCTCTATCTTTTTTATGCATCACAGACAGCAGTTTATGTTCAGTGAAAATATATATGCACTACAACTACAAATAAAAAGGAAAAAAACAACAAAAAACATAATAATGATATGATATTAATACAATTAATATATCTAAAGTGCTACGATCAGCTTTATTGTAAAAAGCGTGTCCATGTATCTTAAAAAGACTTCATGTTGTCTTTCCAGTTGAGGATGACCTTTTTGGTAATGGTTAGTTGTATCAATAGAACATGGTTCAAATGTAAAGTGAAGATGACAGAAAGTAACGCTACAGTGGGACGAACGGGGATGCTGAGGCTGAGGGTCTGAGCTTACTCATGACTAAAGATTTTTGTTAAAAGGGCAAAGCCAGAAATCATGAATTTAACCTGCTATGAAGGCTGGGCAGTGTGAATACTGTATGTTTACTGTGGCTGAATTTCATGTGGTGTAGTTTTATGATTGTAATGTTGGTTATATGAAAGATTTTATATTGTATTAATAAATTTTTTTGAACAGCATGTCAGGGAAAAGTAACCTTGTGAGATTTGCCAATTTATAGTGAATTGTTTAATGTGTGGAAGTGATCTTAAACTGTATCGAGAGTCTGAGTTTATGTGCTTTAAAGGCTTAAAGGAGTATAGCTTTATGTAGAAAGGAAAGCAATTATCTGATGCAGGCTGGTCATTTCTCTGTATGTTGAGAACATCACAGATATAGTGCTGATTAAATACATGGAATAATTCCATGAAAAGGGTATGAACAGGTGGAGGAAAATGGGGGTAGAAATTTTCATTTTCACAAAGTTGTTGAGGCTTTTTATTATTTTCTTTAAAAAAAAAAAAAAAAAAAAAAAAACAACCTTTGTGTGCTTTTTTATGATTTTTGTCTATGACAGTAATGCTCTAGATGTTTATTTCTTAAATTAAAGAAATCATAAACCTCTAACCAAGGTGCACTGGTGTTTTCTTGTGTGTGCAGTGACGAGTACAGTGGTTATGAAACACAGCTCCGTTATAATTGCAGGTTTTTCTGATCTGATTTCAGATCTTTTTTCCATGGTTAATAACCATCAAAATTCAAGTGAAAAACAAATATTAATGTTTTGGGGGACTGCTTTGACTCCTGTTAACTTCTGTAATACTTTGTTGAAGCTCTTTTGCTGGTAATACAGCATTCAATCCTTTGTTTAAGAGTCTACATCAATTTTATTCCACTCTTCCTTGCAAAAGCCATCTATCAAATTGCGAGGGACTCTCCTACGCACAGCCCCCTTCAAGTCATTCCACAGTTTTATAAAAGATTTGGATCTGGATTAATGGGGCCGTTCCAAATTGTACTTCTGGAGCCATTACTTTGTTAACTTGGATTTGTTCACTGGGTCATTATCATTATGAAAAGTGACATGAGGCCTATAGGGTTTGTACCAAAAGAGATTGGTATTTCGCATAGCCATGATTCCCTCTATCTTGACTGGCGTCCCAGTCTCAGCTGTATGCTTCCATAGCATGATGCTACCACCACCACACTTTTAAATGTTTGATTCACGCTTATTATTTTTTGATCCGTGACCACAATACTTTTAATGGGAAGTTGATCCCATATATAGTGTCCCCAGGAAGATACAAGACAAGGTTTGAAATGTTTAGTTAAACTTAAGGCCATTTGCGAATGCCGTAGCGTATTATTTACATCATTTTTATTATTAGGCTTTCGGCAGTAGATAGCTGGGGCCTTTTGTTTTCAGGTTGTTCATTTATCATTTATTTGTCATGTTAATATAATGTCTCAAGAATAAACTTGAATGTTTGTATGATTCGTATGTACAGTATCTCAAAAAAGTGAGTACACCCCTCACATTTTTGTAAACATTTGATTATATCTTTTCATGTGACAACACTGAAGAAATGACACTTTGCTACAATGTAAAGTAGTGAGTGTACAGCTTGTGTAACAGTGTAAATTTGCTGTCCCCTCAAAATAACTCAACACAGCCATTAATGTCTAAACCGCTGGCAACAAAAGTGAGTACAAACAAAAGTGGGACATCCTCAAATGGAAGGTGGAGGATCACAAGGTCTCTAACATCCACCAGCTCCGTGATGTCATCATGGAGGAGTGGAAGAGGACTCCAGTGACAACCTGTGAAGCTCTGGTGAACTCCAACCCCAAGAGGGTTAAGGCAGTGCTGGAAAATAATGGTGGCCACACAAAATATTGACACTTTGGGCCCAATTTGGACATTTTCACTTAGGGCTGTACTCACTTTTGTTGCCAGCGGTTTAGACATTAATGGCTGTGTGTTGAGTTATTTTGAGGGGACAGCAAATTTACACTGTTACACAAGCTGTACACTCACTACTTTACATTGTAGCAAAGTGTCATTTCTTCAGTGTTGTCACATTAAAAGATATAATCAAATGTTTACAAGAATGTGAGGGGTGTACTCACTTTTGTGAGATACTGTATATAGAATTGTAACCAGAGGATGAGCTGATTAGATTTAGATGGCTGGGAGTGATCATGTGACCATTGATTTTGCACTGCATGTTGAACAGCTGGGGATGGTCCCGTCTGTCTCCATATCTCCAGTGCCCGCATGTTATAGCTATGGCAACCAGCAGTGATGCTCATACTCATAGCACGTTTCAGTGTTGTGTTTCGCATGCCTGAAAATACATGCAGGCAGTTGTGGAATTATTGGCACCCCAGTAATGTGAAGGATTATGAAAAGGTTTAAGGAAAAAAAAAAAAACTGTATAAATGTATTTTTAACAAAACCACATATCACTTTTAACAAAACCATCATATCAATTATTTTCACCCGTAGAAATATTATTAACAAATGTTTAAAAGGAAAAAAAAAGTGTTTAAGAACTCTTACAAAGTCATCCATGACTTCTGGTTTCAGCAGGGTGTAAATCTGAGGTGACTATGGCCAAATTTCCTTTGTCTTTATTAACTTGGGGAAGATTAGAGAATGCACATATGAAATGAGATAAGTGTGTGTTGGCCTTCATTAATCAGGCAATGGCTATATACTGTACAATCCCCTCAGAAAGTATTCGAACAGCAAGGTCAATGCTTTTGTCTTTGCTTTTCACTGAATACATTTGGGTTGGAGATCAAAAGATGAATATGAGACAATAGGAGTTTCAGCTTTCATTTCTTGATATATACATTACATTTACATTACATTACATTACATTTATGCACTTAGCAGACGCTTTTATCCAAAGCGACTTACAAATGAGAAAGACACAAGCAAAGCGATATCAAGCAGAGAACAATACAATAAGTGCTACCATACGAGATCCATTAATTGAATTCCAGAAGAAGCAAAGTGCAGAGTAGAGGTGTAAGTGCAATATTTTTTTTATTTTTTCATTTTTTTTTTTTTTTAATGAGTTTGTTAGGTGTTCATTGAAGAGGTGGGTCTTTAGTTGTTTTTTGAAGATGGTGAGAGATTCTGCGGTCCGGATTGATATTGGAAGTGCATTCCACCACTGAGGAACAGTTAGTGTGAAGGTTTTGGAAAGGGACCTTGCGCCACGCTGAGTTGGAACTGCTAAACGTCGGTCGCTATTCGATCGCAGATTGCGAGAGGGAACGTAAGCCTTCAGGAGAGAGTTGAGGTAGGCGGGTGCTGTTCCTGACAAGGTCTTGTAAGTGAGCATCAAGGCCTTGAACTTGATGCGGGCAGCTACAGGAAGCCAGTGGAGGGAGATGAAGAGGGGTATCACATGGGTTCTCTTGGACTGGTTGAAGACGAGGCGCGCCGCAGCATTCTGAATCATCTGAAGGGGTTTGATGGAGCTGGCTGGGATATACATCTAGTTGTGTTAAAGACTACGAACATGGCAACATTTTGTTTGAACCCATCCATTTTTCAAGTGACCAAAAATACTGGAGCATGTGACTGACATGTTGCCAAAGTGTGCGCTGTTAGATATATTGTTTAAACAATTAATTACACTGAATGTCTACTGTTGGTTTGAGCCACGGACATGCACAAGCATTGGGCATAGCGAATACAACAATTTGGAATGTCCTGAAAAAGAAAGAAACCCCTGGTGTACTAACAACCAGACATCGAACAGGTTGACCAAGGAAAACAGCGGTTGATGACAGAAACATTGTTTCCCATAGATACTAGTGATTCTGGAACTGACTGTAGATGCTCTCTTGTTTGCACCAACTCCTGGAGCCAAATTCGGAGCATGCAGCATGTAATTGACATTCAGAGACAAAAGGATTAACTATGTTCAGCTTGTAAGCAACTCCTACTTATTACACAAATGCACCACTGTCATATATCTACCTATATAATTACTTTCACCTTAAATGAGCATTTGAGCATGTAATTTCATCATTTGCTTTGAGATGTAGCCAAACTCAAAACATGAACATATAAATGTTGTCAGCTGTGTTTTCTCCTTTTTAAATAAAGCTCTATTGAAAGATTTCACAACTCATTACAAAAACTTATTTACATTTACATAATAACATTGTGATACATTATTCACATTTACATTTATATAGTACATTATAACTCATTGTCAACTTTTGTAAATATGCATATCACAGCAGTTTGATGCAATTCAATCACATACATGCATTCACATTATTTTACAACATATTTACATTTATATTCATATCAATTTACAACATATGTACACCTCACACCTCTTCAAAAACTCAAGAGTCCACGGGTGTTTATTTTTAAATTTTCTATCGACTTTTTCTGTCTTTGTAATTCACTCACAATCTGTTTAAAAACCATCTCAGCAGGGATATAGCACTGATTAATAATCATTTTACAGCTTGTTTTCCAGATTTTGTAATTAACAGTGCATATAACAAACCAGTAAAATTTATTTACTTTTTATTTTTATTTTTTGTTGTTGTTATTGCAAATTCTTGATTAAAAATTCCACACTTAATGGTTCTCTCACATGTTTATATCCAGCTGTTTTGTGTTGCGTGCTAATGTCTCCAAGTGTCATCTATGCCCAACACTGACCTCTAGTGGATTCTGATAGTAATTTCTTGTGAGGGTGATTAAGCACAACCTCATACTACAGTTGCAATCAAAATTATTCAACCCCCATTGCAAATCAGGTTTATTGTCAAAATGTACAGACTTTCAGCTGTTTACAATGAACAAATCGAACAAAAGCTATTGAAATAGTTTAACACAACGAATGATTCAAGTGGATTCCCCAAATTCAACTGAAAATGCAACTTATAATGATTTCTCCAGTTTCAGAATTATTCAACCCCTTCATGTCAAGCATCCTTTACGTCCACTACACGAGTGACCTGTAAACTCGGATAAAATCCAATTTGAATAAAATACAAAACCTGTTAAATCTGTACTTGTAGTAATTATGCCATTATGTTGACTGGAACACTCACAGGGTGTTGAGTCTGTTCTACAGACTGGGTGTGGACATACTGTAGAAACCTCTAATCTACAATATTCATAAAAGTCTCTGGCTGAGCCAGGAATCATGACGGAGTCAGAGTTTGGTGTCAGTAGTCTGTCAGACCCACTCAGAGCTTTCACACACACTCTGGTAAGCTATGACCTTAGCCCAGCAAATTGCTCTGAGACCACCAGCACTCATTTTTCTATAAGTCCAGAAGGGCCCCTGCAATACAATGGCTTTAATAGTGCTGTAGACCCTAAATTTCACTTTCTCGTGTGCTTTCTCATGCGCTCTCTGGCCAAAATGGGTTTCAAAATTATATACTCAAAACTCCCCAGTGTAAGGTTTCATAGTGAAACTATGACAACACTTGATGGCGCTATTGTCTTTCATCTCAGACTGCTAATGGGCTGTCTTATTCCGTGTGCATTCTGGTACAACATGCTCTGTTTTCAGATAGGGATGTGTGTGTTTCTGTTTGTGTGGATTTCCTTTGGGTTCTCCAGTTTCCTCCCACCTTCATAAAATGTGCCAGTAGGTGGATTGGCAAGGTTAAATTGTCCCTAGGTGTGAATGAGTGTGTGCATGGAAGAGGGATCCCAGTGTTCCTGGAAAAGGTGGTTACTGAAGATGAATTCATGAATGAATTAATTAATATAAAAGGTTATTAAAATGCCTTTCCTTGGCACTGGGATCATACCTTCAAGAGTACAGTCTTTAATACCGTTAGCGTTTAACTTTTACCTGGTAAGGTGGATATAATGTACCTTTAAAGAATTACTCTAAAAGCTAATTAAAAGGTAGAAGAGTGGTTTCTTTAAGGTCAAATTACTGTATGTAGCTTAAATCATTTTTTAAAGGTACACTACGTTCACATTACCATGCAAAAAATAAACGTTAAAAGTGCAAAAGATGTACCAGAGAGAGAGAGAGCATAGAGATGACCTTGTTTCACTGTGCATGCAATTCAAAATTGGATTAAAGGATTCAAGATAAACAGCCAAAGGAACACACTTATACTGTGCTTCAATTTAAATGCCATATAGCACGAAGCATTTTAAAAACCCATAATCCATCACATTTAGTTCGAAGCATTCAACTATGATGACTCTGTAATTGCTCTCTCCTATACACAGACACACATGCAACTAGGGCACCCATCTTCACCTCATCATCTAACCCGCTGGTAACAAAAGTAACGTCAGCACACTGAAAGCTGCCTAAAACAACATCTCTCTTATATTAGTGTGCGTTGTTAGCAGAGCTCCAAAATGATATGCACCACATTTTGTTATTCTATTAATTACCACTTTCACTGCAGAAGAACATCATTCATTCTTTCCCAGGAGGAAACACTGGTACTCTGCAGTGTGTTGGCGGTTATACATCTGCAGTACACTGAAGGCGGATACTGCAGGTACTGTGTATCTGCTGATTGAACACAGTGCCATCTGCTGTACGGTCCGAATTACAACCGCAAACACTCTCTCTCTCTCTCTCTCTCTCTCTCTCTCTCTCTCTCTCTCTCTCTCTCTCTCTCTCTCTCTCTCTCTCTCTCTCTCTCTCTCTCTCTCTCTCTCTCTCTCTCTCTCTCTCTCTCTCTCTCTCTCTCTCTCTCTCTCTCTCTGCACATGCATTCCTACACTATACTTAAAATCCTTTTCATGAACCCAACACAGCTATTCTTTTAATTACTATGAGTAATCCAACTAGACTATCAGCCAATGAAACCTTTTTTGAAACACTTAATCAGTAATCAGTCAACACATGTGCTTCTCTGCAAAGTATTTGTGATTGAAAGAATAAAATGATTCTAAAGTAAAATACTTTGACATCAACAATTTGAATAAATCCTTAATGTACACACAGTACAAAAATATTAGACTTAATCTGGACAGATTAATTGTTCCTGAGATTGATGAACCTGCATTTTCCATGGAAAATAGTGACAAACTAAGTTATGAAATAAATCATATTCCCTTTTTTTAAGTTTAGGAGAGATTAGACTGAGTGAACTATTCTTATGCAATACAGAATCTGTATTGTGGACAGAATGAGGTTTTATAGCAGTTCATTTCAGTCTGAACACTAGAGCTACAGCATCACCATCGTGATCAACTGAACCACTGACTTTCATCAGCACTTGCTTCTTGTTCATCTTTTTAAAAACTCATAAAAGAATCTAGACAAAAGTGATACACATGTGATGTGTGTATTACAAGTGATGCACAAGTGATGCACGTCTTACACATGTGCACTTTTGCTGGAATTGAATTAGTCAGTGTACAGGCTGGCCCCACCGAGTGTCCGGCACCACCATGTTCCATACAGCTTATATGTTTGCCCAAGCGGAATGAATCTTTACATTTTGAGAAGGTAAAGCTTTGTATTTCCATTTTGTAACACAAAGAAAACAAAAGGACCAAGATTAAGGCTGAAAGTACAAAAACACAGACATTACATAGCTTACATACAAGCAATACTACAATGTTAAGTATGCTCCCAATCACTGGGCAGCCTTCAAAAAGTTTTTGAACAATGCATTTAATGAACATTTCGAATGACTAAAAAGGAACAAAAGACAAAACAAAAAAACAAAAAAGTACTTTGAGTCCTCAGATGAATTGTAGAACTTTGGGGATGCTTATATGCAAAAAAAATCATTGCCATCAACGTTACCATTCCAGTTTTCAGATCCTGAGTCAAGTGCCAAAAATAAAAAAAGCCAGGCCAATGTTGTCGTTTCAGGTTTCTCTCTGCACAGTCGGCGTGAAGTGGTAACAGTCTTTTTAGAAGCATTTGCGGTGGACGATGGAGGGTCCAGACTCATCGTACTCCTTCTTGCTGATCCACATCTGCTGGAAGGTGGACAGGGAGTCCAGGTTGGAGCCTCCGATCCAGAGTATTTGCACTCAGGTGGGGCAATGATCTGCAAAGACAAGACCAGCATTAGTCTCACATTAAAGCATTCACCTGCCTTTTCATTCATTAGCCACCCATGATGGATAAACCAAGCTCACCTTAATGTTCATTGTGCTAGGGGCCAGGGATGTGATTTCCTTCTGCATCCTGTCTGCAATGCCAGGATACATGGTGGTACCACCAGTGTTGGCATACAGATCCTTACGGATGTTCATGTCGCACTTCATGATGGAGTTGAAGGTGGTCTTGTGGATTCCACAGGACTCCATACCTGAAGATCAATACAGTAATAGACAAGGTCTCCAGAAGCACTAAACAGTACAATTGCAACAACTACAGTGCTTGTTAACTTCTTACCCAGGAAAGATGGCTGGAAGAGAGCCTCGGGGCACCCAAACCTCTCGTTGCCAATGGTGATGACCTGTCCGTCATGCAGCTTGTAGCTCTTCTCCAGAGAGGAGGAAGAGGCAGCAGTGCCCATCTCCTGCTCGAAGTCAATGGCAACGTAGCAGATCTCCTTGATGTCATGTACAGTGAGGGAAAAAAGTATTTGATCCCCTGCTGATTTTGTACGTTTGCCCACTGACAAAGAAATGATCTAAGTCTATAATTTTAATGGTAGATTTATTTGAACAGTGAGAGACAGAATAACAACAAGAAAATCCAGAAAAACACATGTCAAAAATGTTATAAATTGATTTGCATTTTAATGAGGGAAATAAGTATTTGACCCCCTCTCAATCAGAAAGATTTCTGGCTCCCAGGTGTCTTTTATACAGGTAATGAGCTGAGATTAGGAGCACACTCTTAAAGGGAGTGCTCCTAATCTCAGCTTGTTACCTGTATAAAAGACACCTGTCCACAGAAGCAATCAATCAAACAAATTCCAAACTCTCCACCATGGCCAAGACCAAAGAGCTCTCCAAGGATGTCAGGGACAAGATTGTAGACCTGCACAAGTCTGGAATGGGCTACAAGACCATTGCCAAGCAGCTTGGTGAGAAGGTGACAACAGTTGGTGCGATTATTTGCAAATGGAAGAAACACAAAAGAACTGTTGCAATGATCATGAGAACAGTGAGGAATCAGCCCAGAACTACACGGGAGGATCTTGTCAATGATCTCAAGGCAGCTGGGACCATAGTCACCAAGAAAACAATTGGTAACACACTACGCCGTGAAGGACTGAAATCCTGCAGCGCCCGCAAGGTCCCCCTGCTCAAGAAAGTATATATACATGCCTGTCTGAAGTTTGCCAATGAACATCTGAATGATTCAGAGGACAACTGGTTGAAAGTTTTGTGGTCAGATGAGACCAAAATGGAGCTCTTTGGCATCAACTCAACTCGCCGTGTTTGGAGGAGGAGGAATGCTGCCTATGACCCCAAGAACACCATCCCCACCGTCAAACATGGAGGTGGAAACATTATGCTTTGGGGGTGTTTTTCTGCTAAGGGGACAGGACAACTTCACCGCATCTAAGGGACGATGGACGGGGCCATGTACCATCAAATCTTGGGTGAGAACGTCCTTCCCTCAGCCAGGGCATTAAAAATGGGTCGTGCATGGGTATTCCAGCATGACAGTGACCCAAAACACACGGCCAAGGCAACAAAGGAGTGGCTCAAGAAGAAGCACATTAAGGTCCTGGAGTGGCCTAGCCAGTCTCCAGACCTCAATGCCATAGAAAATCTGTGGATGGAGCTGAAGGTTCGAGCTGCCAAACGTCAGCCTCAAAACCTTAATGACTTGGAGAAGATCTGCAAAGAGGAGAGGGACAAAATCCCTCCTGAGATGTGTGCAAACCTGGTGGCCAACTACAAGAAACGTCTGACCTCTGTGATTGCCAACAAGGGTTTTGCCACCAAGAACCAAGTCATGTTTTGCAGAGGGGTCAAATACATATTTCCCTCATTAAAATACAAATCAATTTATAACATTTTTGACATGCATTTTTTCTGGATTTTTTTTCGTTGTTATTCTGCCTCTCATTGTTCAAATAAATCTACCATTAAAATTATAGAATGATCATTTCTTTGTCAGTGGGCAAATGTACAAAATCAGCAGGGGATCAAATACTTTTTTCCCTCATGTACAATTTCTCTCTCGGCTGTGGTAGTAAAGCTGTAGCCTCTTTCGGTCAGGATCTTCATGAGGGAGTCAGTCAGGTCATGGTCAGTCAGGTCCAGATGGAGGATGGCATAGGGAAGGACATAACCTTTGTAGATGGGCACAGTGTGGGTCGCACCATCACCAGAGTCCATCACAATACCAGTGGTACGACCGGAGGCGTACAGGGACAGCACAGCCTGGATGGCTGGGGTGTTGAAGGTCTCGAACATGATCTGAAATGAGAAAATGAAAGTTTAATCCCTGTTTTGTTTTATTAGGTTGTCACTACAGGCCATGCGGTTAGTTAGAATAAAGAAAAGTTTGAATTAAAGAGAGAGAAGCGTGAGTAAACAAAGATTGCACACAAAACAAAGTGTAGAAAGACCAGGCAGGGAAAGAAATTACCTGCTGGTTCCAACAAATGAGAAACTCTGGAGTTCAGAGGAGATGAAGCCTGGAGAAAGTGAATGAATTGGATGAACTTATGGAGAAGAGAAATGGGTTTAAAAAGTCAACCGTAAGGCAGATTCATATGGTTTCAAACATTAAACCAACCTGGGTCATATTTTCTCTGTTGGCTTTGGGGTTCAGGGGAGCCTCAGTAAGCAGGACAGGCTGCTCCTCAGGGGCAACACGCAGCTCGTTGTAGAAGGTATGATGCCAGATCTTCTCCATGTCATCCCAGTTGGTGACAATACCGTGCTCAATGAGGTACTTCAGGATCAGGATACCTCTTTTGCGCTGAGCCTTGTTACCAACGTAGCTGTCCTTCTGTCCCATACCAACCATCACACCCTGTAAAAAGTCAGACAATCATGTTAAAGAAAAGATTTGCCATACCAAAAGAAAAACAATGCAAATTAGCAGTGTAAATAAATTATTTAAAAAAAAAATAATAATAAAAAAACAAAAACCATACCTGGTATATAGTTGGGCAACCCACAATGGATGGGAAGACAGCATGGGGAGCATCATCTCCAGTGAATCTAGCCTTGCACATACCGGTTTCTAGCCAAGCTTTTATGGCACAGGTTTTGGATGTACAGGGCATAAAAAAAGAATATAAAAGCAGCTATTTTGCCCTGGTTCATAGTGAATCCTTGAGGACACATTTAACCTGTACCTTAGGGAACAAAAACAGAGTCTTATGTACTGCTAAGTGTACGTAACCATTTTTTCTCTGAGAGGACTCCATTCAAAAATTTGTGTTTCAGCTTGTTAAGTTTAACTAAGCATTTAAAATCTTGTCTTGTATCTTCCTGGGGACACTATATATGGGTTAAATTTCCTGACAAAAGTATTGCGGTCACGGATCGAAAAATAATAAGCATGAATCAAACATTTAAAAGCGCGGTGGTGGCAGCATCATAATATGGACGCATACAGCTGAGACTGGGACTCCAGTCAAGATAGAGGGAATCATGGCTACTCGAAATACCAATCTCTTTTAGTACAAAACCTATAGGCCTCATGTCACTTTTCATAATGATAATGACCCAGTGAACAAATCCAAGTTAACAAAGTAATGGCTTCAGAAAACGGCCCCATCAGTCCATGCAAGATTATATTGCACAAAACTGAAACATGAATTCAAAGCTTTTTTAATCGTGCACAAAATCGTTTTCCTTGGTTATATTACTGTGTTTTTGTGCTCTCTGACATTTTCTGCTCGTGTTTTCTTTTTTGAACGCTCACGCCGTTCCCTTTCAAAGGGAAGTCTACATTAAGTTTAGCATAACACTATGGGAGCGCCCCTCATACGCGACCAGCATCTGAAGCTTGTGTAAAATCATGCCTATTTATAGGCCTGCCATAATCAGGTGACGTGGCAATTAAGCGTGTCGCGTGATATATATACAGTATGGCATGTGTGAACCGCGCCATCAAAAAAATAATAGTACTAATTCCTCTCTGACTCCGAGGAGCCAGAAGGATGTGCTAAAAACTGAGAGCAGCATATAAGGAGCTGCTTGAAGTGATTGCTAAGGCTGGATGAGCTTTTTTCTCCCCAGTGAAAGTAAATTCTTCACACTGCAGAAAACTCCCCTGCATGACAAAATATCAGGCTTCTGGGGGAAAACCATGCATAAGCCAAATTTATAACCCCACGATGTCGGATTATTCAGCCATTGTGGGGAATGAACGGCACGGCTATTTAGCGATGCTGAAGGTGGAGGAGGTGCTTGCGCGCTACCTCTCTCCATCGACGGCAGGTAATTTAGGGAGGCCGGCTTTGCCATCCAAGTCACCATGTAAGGCCACCGTGGCATTGGTGGGCAAGCCCTATGCAGTAGTAGTCTTGCTTGTGGGTCACTGCAGACAATGACAGTGCAGCCCTACCAAGCAGACCTGCTGAGTGAGCTCGACATATGGCGGCATTCAGACCCTGTTGTGTCAAGTTCACCCGGGCATCCATGAGTGGAACCCGGGCTAGCGCTAGTGCGGGGGAGACACAGAAGGCGAGTATGGCAGCCTGCCAACACCCACAGACAGCCAGGGGAACTGGCGGCCACAGTCACGGCCTGCTACTAGGCCTGATCTGAGAATGGTCATAAAGGCCAAGCAGACAAAGAGGAGCCGTCCTGAGGGGCCGTGGAGGGACGTATCAGGGGGCATGAGGTTGTTAGGGCAGTTAGCCCTCAGTGCTACTGTAGGGCTTCCCCTTGCCAAGTTTTTAGTGTTCTCTGGTCAGCGAGCTGTCACAGGGCGACGAAAATCGGATGCTTTCCCTCCAATAGAATGTGGAATAGTTAACATCACTAAAAGACCACCTGGCATGTGGAAACTACTGCCAAATGTGTAGAATCCATGGGTTCTGTCTACAATAGAAAAGGGTTACCAGGTCCAGTTTAGAGCTCGACCCCTGCCGGTTCAGAGGTGTGCTCACCACAGTAGTCAGCACAGACCAGAGCCTGACATTAGACAGGAAGTAAGATCCCTCTTGGACAAAGGGGCCATAGAACGTGTACCCCGTTCCCTGAGGGAAGGAGGTTTTTACAGCCATTATTTCCTGGTCCGCAAAAAATAGAGGAGTATGCGGCCGATTTTAGATCTGCATCATCTGAACTGTACTCTTCGGACATACAGGTTCAAGATGCTGACGCCCAACCTTATCGTTCCACAGATTCAGTTTGAGGACTGGTTTGTGATGATAGATCTAAAAGGTGCATATTTCCACATAGAAATATCGCTAGCTTTATCCCCTCGCACCTTCACAAAGTACATGGATGTCATTCTGGCTCCATTGTGACTCCAAGGCATCCGTGTACTAAACTACGTGCACGCCTGGTTAATTCTAGCATGATGCAGGGAACTGGTGGTTCAACATCGAGATGTTGTTCTCGCCCACATGAAGAGATTGGGGCTCAGGTTGAACCTCAGAAAAGTATGCTTTCTCCAGTGCAGTGGACAATCAACTTTGAGCAAGATAAAACTGGATCTTGGCATCCCCTCCAGTCTCTATGGGAGACTATTGGAGCTTATAGCAGCAACAGCCAACGTCATACCATTGGGCCTATTGCACAAGAGACCGTTTCAGTGGTGGCTGAGAAGTTGGGGGTTTCATCCATGGATGGAAACTCTGAGAGTAATCAGTGTCACGGGGCGATGCCTACGTGCTCTGAGAATTTGAGTGTCCCCAGTTTCTAGCCTTGGCTCACACTCTAGGGGTGTCTCCTTAGCGCAAGGTGTTAATGGCAGACACCTCCTTCATGGGCTGGAGAGCGGTCTTAGACAGCTATCCAGCTCACCGTCTCTGGACAGCCCTCATCTCGAGCGGCATATAAATTGCCTAGAAATATGGGCCATATTTCTAGCATTGTAATTCCTTCTTCCTCAATTGAGAGGTCACCATGTGTTTACAGACAACACAGCGGTGGTCTCATATATTGACCACCAGGGAGGATTATGTCCGCGCCCCCTGTTCAGGCAGGCGCAACTAATTCTTCTCTGGGCAGAGGGAAAGTTTTGTCAGTGAGTGCAATGTACATTCTGGGCAACTGGAATGTCTGGGCAGACATCCTGTTGAGGCAGGGGCTGAAGCCCAGGGATTGGTGGCTCCATCCACAAGTGGTGGAGTTAATATGGCGGAGGTTTGGCCAAGCTGGACTGCAGGTGTTCGCCTCCGAGGAGACAACACACCGGCCGCTGTGGTTCACTCTCACTCCTCCCGCACAATTAGGGCTGGATGCCATGGTGCACATGTGGCTGAGGTCTCATCTGTATGCTTTTCCCTGATCTCCCTGCTCCCACAAGTTCTACCAAGAGTTCGCCAAGACAGTCTATGTCTGCTGCTAGTAGCACTTTATTGGCCACCTCAAATATGGTTCTCAGAGATAATATCCCTGCTGGATGGCACTCCTTGGGAGATTGCCGGCAGCACTCATGCAGCCCCAGACCATGACACTCCCACCACCATGCTTGACTGTAGGTTGCCGCCACACGCTTGACACCATCTGAACCAAATAAGTTTATCTTGGACAAATCAGACCACAGGACATGGTTCCAGTAATCCAGGTCCTTAGTCTGCTTGTCTTCAGCAAACTGGTTGCGGGCTTTCTTGTGCATCATCTTTAGAAGAGTCTTCCTTCTGGGATAACAGCTATGGAGACCAATTTGATGCAGTGCACGGTGTATGGTCTGAGCACTGACAGGCTGACCCCCCCACCCCTTCAACCTCTGCAGCAATGCTGGCAGCACTCATAAGTCTATTCCCAAAGACAACCTCTGGATATGACGCTGAGCATGTGCACTCAACTTCTTTGGTTGACCATGGCGAGGCCTGTTTTGAGTGGAACCTGTCCTGTTAAACCGCTGTATGGTCTTGGCCACCGTGCTGCAGCTCACTGTCAGGGTCTTGGCAATCTTCTTATAGATCCTCAGAGAGTTCTTTGCCATGAGGTGCCATGTTGAACTTCCAATGACCAGTATGAGGGAGTGTGAGAGTGATGATACCAAATTTAACACATCTACTCCCCATTCACACCCGAGACCTTGTAACACTAACAAGTCACATGACACTGAGGAGGGAAAATGGCTAATTGGGCCCAATTTGGACATTTTCAATTAGGGGTGTACTCACTTTTGCTGCCAGCGGTTTAAACATTAATGGCTGTGTGTTGAATTATTTTGAGGGGACAGCAAAATTACACTGTTACACAAGCTGTACACTCATTACTTTACATTGTAGCAAAGTGTCATTTCTTCAGTGTCGTCACATGAAAAGTTATAATCAAATATTTACAAAAATGTGAGGGGTGTACTCACTTTGTGAGATACTGTATATATTAGCATGTATTTTTTAAATGCCTTTTCCCCAACAATATACTTTTTTTTTTTTAGTCTTAATCTTATATTAAAGCATAACTATGTGCATGTGTCCAGCTTTTCAAGAGTTTGTACAAGAATAGTGTTTTGTGTTTTAGGGTGAAATAAAAACTTGCATGCCAGTAAAGGAAAAGCTCACTTGAATAGAAGAAAAAATATAGATGCCAATATTGTTTTAAAAAACATTCATTTAAGCAGAAGTCCTTACAAAGTTTCCACATACATAGTACATCTTTCTATGAGGGAGTTTGTGTATCTGTTTCCACTTACTGTAATTCCTACATCCACTGGGTACTGTACTTTATGCAGTCACAGAAGTGAATGATTCCACAGAGGGATGTCATCCAGCCTCAGGAGACACTCTAGTTTAGTAACTGAGTCCATTATGTCAGCCGAGGTTATGCGGGCAGAATTTAAAAAGTGGGTCACCAGAACTCTGTGTGTGTGTGTGTGTGTGTGTGTCAGGGATTCATGAATACAATGGCATGAATGAATGGATGACAAAATCAACCCTGTCCAAATATCGTATGTATGTGTGTGTGTCTAGAATTCATGATTACAATACTATGAATGAAAGGATGACCCAACTCTCAGATATAGTGCTGGGCAATAAAATGGTCTCAATGTGTACCAACATTACAGCTTTTCTCTCATGACGATGACCTTAGAATATTCAAACTTCATAAACCTTTTTGTTTTTATTTACCTATCTAAGGGCTGATTTATATTTCTGCAATGAAGTGTATTTGTGGCGCAATGCAGAGAGGGGGTGGGGTTATAAGTAAGCAAAGACGCATAGGTTAAGCCTATGGCATGTTCACACAGGTGAGCAGAAACCCTAGGCAACTTTCTTCTGGTGTTTTTCAGAGTCAGTAGAAAGGTCTCTTTAGTGTCCTAAGTTATTGTAACTGTGACCTTAATTGACTACCGCCTGTAAACTGTTAGTGTCTTAAGGACTGTTCCACAGGTACATGTGCAATAATTATTTATGGTTCATTGAACAAGCATGAAAAACATTGTTTAAACCCTTTCCAATAAAGATCTGTAAATCTTATTTGGATTTTACAAAATTATCTTTAAAATGCAGTCTCCTGAAAAGGGGACATTTCTCGGCCACTTGTACAATTGATGCTGTAGCCGTTCTGGCCGCTCATGGTGCCAGACTAACACACTTTCACACTCGTATCTAATTAGAATCTTAAATAACAAGGTTGTTATTTCCAAAATGATAATTTCACTGGTTATAGGGTTATATTAGTGTACATCGTAATAGTAAAATTTTTTATTTATTTATTTTTTTAAAAGAGCTTTTCCTAGTCAGCTATGTGCTCCTTATATTGAGGTTTTGGGGTTTTACCAATGGTATTTATGCAATTAAGCAGACATGTTGCTAAATATATATCACACTGTGAGATTACCCCATACAAACAAACAACATAGATGCATGAATGTTTAACACCCATTACAAGAAGAATGCATTAATCATACCATGATATTTATTGTTATAGTTCAATAACTGATTATCATATAGTACTCTATAATGGTTATAGACAATCTATAACTGTGCTTCTAGGGAAAGACCATCATCCATCAATAATTTAGTAGCTCATATTAAAGATTTTAGTAAAACTGAGCTTCATTTGACTGATCCGGTATGGCAGATTGAACAAAACATGATGCCTAATGGACAGACAACATCCAGCTCCATTTTTCCAGCTTTGTCTAGATTGTTATGTAAGTTCGATTTTTATTTTTGTTAGATGTGTTTAAGGTGAATACACAAAATGAACAAGTTCGTAAAATACATAAAAATTTTTTTTAAATACAATACATACCAAATAAATCTGGAAGAAAGACACTTAGAAAAGAAACAATTCAGAAGCAGATTCCATTCAATTTCATTCTTTAATTATTGGTACAGTAGAAGGAATGCAAATTGACTTCACGATTGTCCCTTCATTATTCAGACAATTCCTCACTGTTCAGCGTTAGTCTGGGTTTATATATGTGGACTCCGAATGCAAGCTATCCGCATACACAGATTAACTTAGTACAATTTTCTCATTTTTATTTGCTACAATTATGAAAGGAAAAAAACAACAACAACAACAAAACAACAGCTACAGGACCATTTGAGGTTGTCCTCCTTCAGGTAGTTTGATATGGCTGATAGACATCTCTGTCAGAGTAACGATTAGTGTCAGAACTTGTGCTGGCGTGCTGGAACAAATTTTACAAAGATTTAACAAATAACAAGACCACAAATGCAATAGTGAGTACCAGTATAAGAAAACTTGACATTTCGCAATTTTTTTATGCTACTCTTGTAAGTGTGACCGGTTGCCTCCAGCACTACAACATTACAACTTTGTAATGTTTAACTTGATTGTTTGACATGTCGTGTAGTCTGAGATGTGTGATGTCTGGAAGCTCTCCTCTAATGTAATGACTTTAGTTAAACCATATTATGTTCATAATTAATCACTTACAAGTGCAACAAGCTTTAAGGACTAGGTTAAGTTATCTTTTAATCATCTTCCAGAACTGACAGTTTACACTGATTTAGAACAGGCTCTCTCATGCAGATTCAAACCTCAGACGTTACTTTTATATAAAAAGATGAAATGATGAATGCTACCAGTGACCATATAGAGCTTTACTTTGCTCTGAAGAGAACATTTTATGACACAGTGAATTTGAACATATGTAATAAAATGCTGAACTCAATTTTGGGCTGCATACTAAAGAACTATTGAAACACTAGTACTAATACCTGGCAATGTTTTCCCCCCAATCATCAGAAGGCAAATTATGATCCAGGTTGCAATTGCATAAGTACTTAATTTGACCGTGATCCAGAATATTTTCTTTAAAAGTACTTCTAGATCAAGAATAAGGCTTAGGTTTGTTTGGGAAGCCCCTTTATCAAAACAGTTTTGATCAGATATGAGCAATGTTCAATACAAAAACTTTGACAACAGCTATGAATTAGTGACACTTGCATAGTAATAAAAGAAGTAAAAATAGTTGAGTTTGACTAGTGCTAGAAACGAATGGTCACAATGACAGAGCACCTCGTGCTGTATCATCTTTGGATAAAACTGATCGCTACCATTAACAGTAAGCTAACTTGCCAATGAAAAAGGAACATTAAAGTTCATACTGATATATAGATATAAATTTAAACACTTTCAGATTTCTCATTCCCATTTCTATCCAGCTTTCAAACAAAAAGAAAGAATACAAACTTGGGAAAGTGAGTTGATAAATTACTGCACACAATTCAAATGCTACCGAGTGTTTTATACATCCTTTCTAAGCATCTATTATATGTACACATTGTCAGGAGCAGGGAGAAGAAAGGGGGTTGGTGTCTGCTTTGTCCATCTTATGAAGTACCATGCCTAAATCAGTGAAGAGCAGTACAAAAAAAAAGAAAAAAATACAGACACTGGACACCATAACACTGTCTATTTCTTTCAGGTTTCACTAGTTATTAGACCAAGAGGTAGGACTTTACATACAACAAAACAAAGATCTAGGTATAGGTTATAATCCACGGTGCGTACACATAGTATGTAAAAATAAATAAGTACTTGAATACATACTTAAAGAAATAAGATATTGTTAGAAAATAGCTACTGTGTGTATCAATAAAACCATATCCTGTTTAAAGTTCATAAGGAGACTTGGCAAGACCAACAGTTTTAGAGGACAAAGGTTCTACATTTTGGTAGACTTATTTGCCTGTTCATGAGTTTGACTGAGATTTTGTGTGTTTGTGCATATGTGTGTGTGTGTGTGTGTGTGTGTGTGTGTGTGTGTGTGTGTGTGAACACGGCACTTACTTGTATTTCATGTGTGCCAGCACACATTCAAAGTCTTTACATCCAAAGAAAAGGATTATCATTCTCTTTATAAGTTCTCTGCTCTCTTTCAATTGAAAGTTTCAAGTTCAGAAGTTTAGGGGTAAATGTCTGTTGTCTGTGTCTGGAGTGTGTGTCCTGAATAGCTGTGTTAGAGTGAAGACTGTAGAGATGAGAACCGTGCATTGTTTAGCTAACAACCTGACGCCCTCTCCCTCTCGGGCTGCTTCTACAGCTATCACAAACTCCTTGTACAAACACACAATTTCTTGAAGCTTCCTTAGAGCCTCAGTGCCATCAATATCACCATGGCAACTTCCACAGTCTGAACAGGACACTTGAAGGCAAGCTGCTGCTAGATGTACCAAAGCTCCAAAGCTATTGCCCAATGAGAGAAGAGCATCATCTGGTGCCCAACCAACTCGTGTGGCACGCTGGCATCCTGAGGCCAGCCTCCGTGCCTCAGCCTGCACTAAACAGCGCTCCGTTTCAGAAAATGAATTGCCATTAATACCACTAGCCGTTTGACACAGCGCCTTCTGGCCTGAAGGATTTATTGCAGTCTCACCATTCTTAAGCACCAGCAGAAGTTCATCAATATCTTTGTGCAGGGACGTGTAGCCCCCTTTAAGCCCAGTGCCTTTTAGGCCCGTTACATATCGTCTTTCTTGAAGATCCCGTAGTGGATTGTCCAATGGGTTGTAACCCAGGGGTCTAGGCCGGGGTGGCGTAAAGAGAGGACTAAGCTCAGAAGAGGTTGAAAGGGGGTGAGGTGAGTCTCTTAGCAGAGACAGGATGTTGGAAGAAGGGGCAGAGGAAGGTGCAGTGGACTGGGGTGGTTTGTTGATTCGTTTCTGACGAGAGAACTCGTACACCGTCAGATCATCATCAAAACCACACAAATCCTCAGAATCACCACTAAAGCAATTGGCATAAACAGTATGGCACCCACATGCATCACGGTGGGGTGTGCCAGTGCTAGATGGAGGAGATGATGTTTCCAGATTATCCTTTGTAGCAGTGTTTTTTTGAGACTTAGGCTGTTCAGACCTGCATGTTCCCAAGCGTGAGAAAAGTTCAGTGGAGTCTTGTAACCCATTCTGCCTTAGGTCTGGATGACCAGACAATGACATTTTCCCACTTGTGTCTTTTACCTGCGAGGCTACTTCTTGTGGCCCATCTTTAAGCTTCACAACAACCACCTCAGCATCTTTCTCTTTCCAATCATTCAAAGCAGGTACTGAAGTGGATTTTGGCGATTCCTTTTTAGAGTCCTTGTAATCAGCGGCATCCTGAGATGCTTTAGTGTCTATTAATTTATCCCTGCTGAGTGCAACTGTCCCCAAAATTTCCTGGGATCGGGTGAGATACCAGGGCATGTCCTGGATCTTTCCACGTAGTGCTGAAGCGGACAGACGCCCAGAAGAACCTCTGCTGCTAAAACTCCTTCCAATCCCAAAGGGATCTTTGGGATCCATACTTGTAGAGCCTCTCATAGCCACAGATGGGGGAGGAGTGGCTGTCAGAGTTGAAGCGCTGGTCACCGTGACTGCAGTATTCTCATTTCTTAGTTGGCATTTAAGATTCTCATGGCTTAGAGAGACCCCTTTATTCAGAGGAGGGCCCGGGGTGGCCCCGTTCCGCTGGGACCAAGTATGCAAAGAAATCCCATTTGAAACATCTTCAGTTTTCAGAGCTTGACCAGATGATGGCTGAGAAACTTTGGATATGGGTTTGTTAGGTTCTGGGGGTTCTGCAAAAACTTCTTTCTTGGGCTGCAGAGGAGGAAGTGATTGGTGTTCTTCTGTTTTCTCTTCTTTAACTATTTCATCTTGTTTAGAGTCTATAGGTTTTATAATATTCTGACTATCAATCGAAACTGTTGCAGAATCCACTGTGCTTGGTAGCTGGGATTTAGTTTGCCGCACTGCTGTGATTAAGGGGGAAGACTGTGGTGGTCCAGCTGAAGTAACAGGCTTAAACTCCATAGTGTCTGGCTCCATCTCCAAAAGCTCAGAGGATATGTGAGCATTACGGCCAGGAATATCTCCATTACATTGTTGGCCCTTCTTCTCTGAGATGCGATTATTTGAGATAAGATTAGGTTCAAGCATGGCTGGTTGAGGAAGCAGAATCTCTGATGGCTGGTGACCCTCCAGCTCTCTATTACCCAGAATATTTTTTGCAGGAGTGAGATCTTTAAGGAGAGAAATGTCCTTATTTAGAGTGTTTCTACTAATAGGTAAAGAATTGTCATCGTGTGGCTTGTCCAATCGACTTTGCATCTTGGATGCTGCTGGTTCCTCCACACTGGTCTTTGCATCAGTCTGTCTCAGAGCATGCTCCATTCCATTCACATTTACTTTCTTTTCTGGAACCAACAAGAGAAAGAAATCACATAAGGGATAAATGCTAGAAAAAGATGGCTAGAGAAAATACACATAATTTAAGACACAAATTATACAGAACGTGTACACTTCTGTTTAGGAAAAGCTCACTGACCTGCAGGTTGTTCCAAGATTGGTGGAGTGAGACGATCCTGTGCATCAAAGAACTCTTCTTCTGATTCTGACCCACTGTTTCTGCTGTCCTTTGCTATTTGAGAAACTCTGGATAATATTCTTAGTGGTGGAGGTGGAGGTTGAACTTTTGGTCTGGACAAAGTCCCTTTGGTCTTTGCTTCCTCTTTCTGGTGGAGGTTAGAATTCCTCAGATCTTTCTTACATGCTGGATGGCTACGGATCCTTGATAAAAGTGCTTGGACATTGAAGCCAGCTACTGTAGATTTCATGCTATTACTACTACCCGAGGCTAACACAGCGTCAATGTCTGCAGGTCTATAATTTTTGTTTTCATCTTTATTAATCTCTTCCAAATCACTCAGAGCATCATCACTTGCTTCAGGTGGGCTTGGAAGGGAGTCAGACATTTGGGAGAGGTCACTGTACCGCAAGCCACTGTGCTTATCATAGAGCAAGTCAGAGGGGCGGTTTGATTTCTCTTTCTGGTTCAGATGTTCAGGGATCTCTAGCAGGAAAGGATGGTGGACATCCAGGCTAGAGGCCCCAGTAGCCTGGTCTGATTTTGGCATCTCCTCCTGAAAAGTGGCCAAACGAGCAGGCCATGTAGTGGATACTTTGCTAATCTCCTCAAGAGTGTTAAACGAGTTACTGGACAGACTAGAGAAGCTGCTGTTGACTCTCGGGTCTGTGTACCATCCTGTTTCCAGAAGTGCATCTACTCTTGCTGCATAGTCCTCATCCTCAATAGAGCCACTTGTACTTGTTCCTTCTAGAGTACCTTCTACTACATTCTCCTCTTCTTCTATCTGGGTCACAATCACCCTTACTGTGTTTGCTTTGGCCTCTTCTTTCTCCTCATCTTTCTCATCTTCTCGGTCATCGTTTGTTTGAGTTGAGACAGTGTCCTCAGAGACTGGTGTGTCTAGCAGGTTGTCCATGGTGTAGTCCTCATCTGAGCTCTCCTCTGAGTCACTGCCACAGCGGAATCCAAAGCCTAAGGAATTACATGACTGTATTAACAATCAAATGCTTAAAGCATAAGAAATAGATGCAATTCTTGAAATCTTTTACCTTCTTCTAAAGGTATACGACGTATTTTGGGGCGAGGGCCCCAGCGGAACACGTTCATATTGGGATCCACTAACAATTTGCAATAGCCTGCCAGCAGACATGCCAGGTCCTTAGCGGCTACAGAATCCATTAGCAAGGCCAGGGGCTGTACACAGAGAGCAAAAGAAAGGAGAAAAAACAGACATACATGTAAAACGGTGTGTATGGTATGACTACTTGCTCTGAAAGGATACTCGAATATGTGAGATAAATTCCTAAATCCCTAAATATGGAATATAAAAGGAAAACTGAAGAAATGGGAAGAAATATTTTCTAGTTCATATTGCTTTCCTATACCTTATATCTGACATATTTATACATATACCTGACATTTTTTATTAGGATTCTGTAAGAAACCCTATCGGTGTACCCACCTGGATATCATGTAGGTAGATCTTCAGCATGCTGACCCTGTCAGACTCAGAGAGCACTTCTACACGGCTGATGTAATGGAAGTCTATAATAGTCGAGATCATGTTCAGCTTGTGGTTTAGTATCTGACTGACACCAAATCGCGCTCCCACCAACAAACTCACCAAGGACTCCCGGTCCTGCAGCTGGGATGCACATACATAAATACACACCTATCATCATCATCATCATCATCAACATCATCATCATCATCATTATCATCCTGGCTCACACACTGAATATCTGCCAAGTAAAACAGATGTACACTACTAAGAATCTCAAAGTAAAGATTAAGGCTTTGTCACGTATCATTATTTTATCCCACAAACTAAACAGTACCCAATAGATCAACTCTTAATGCAGTGGTTTTCAAAGTGGGGGCTGCGGGGCCGCCCGGGGGGACTCAACATTTTGGTTGGCGCCACCAAGCCCATCCCTGGCACTAGAGTGTTTTCTCTTTCTCACTCTCAGACAACCACACACACACACACACACACACACACACACACACACACAATCAAGTCCTAATGTAATGTAATGTAAAGATGTAATTATTAATAAAAAAGGGGGGATATATTCAAAAGTCTGTATTTTTAATGTGTTTTAAAGACATCTTGCAAAAGGGGGGCCTCGGTCAAATGTTAACGACATTTGGGGGGCTTTGCCCTGGAAAAGTTTGGGAACCCCTGTCTTAATGATCAAGCTCCTTCTTATCTGAAAGATCTTCTTACACCACATTCATGTAGCAGATTTTTAAGGTCTTCTGATAGGTTTCTTTTGTATGTCCCTCGATCCTGTTTAAAAACTAAGGGGGATAGAGCTTTTTCAGTTGCCGCCCCTTGCTTATGGAATCAATTGCCACTGGACATCCGCCTTGCACCTTCTATTATCATTTTTAAAAAGAGGCTGAAAGCGTAGCACTTCTCCCAAGCGTTTTAATCTAATTTTACTATTGTCTATTGTCTGTCTCCATTTGGTTTTATTCTGTTTTCTATTTAACTTTTTCTTAAACTGTTCAGCACTTTGGTCAGATTTACTGTGTTTAAATGTGCTATATAAATAGAATTTACTTACTTACTTACTTAGTGAAAGTTTGAAGAGAAATAAAGAATAAAAATGTAGATTTTATTATCAGGACGTAACAAGGGGATCTCACCAGCATGGTGGCATTGTAGGTTCTCCCACTATATGATACCAGTTCTGCCATCTGAGTTAGATATGCCAACCTGGCCTGAGGCACCGAGATTACCTGAGAGAGAGAGAGAGAGAGAGAGAGAGAGAGAGAGAGAGAGAGAGAGAGAGCGCGAGAGAGACAGAGAGGTGAAAGAATAAAAGGGAGAGTAAATGATTTTGAGCATCACAAAAACACATACACTTTCACACACACATTCTTCTATTTCTGAGTTTTTCCACACAATCCCATATTGCTGCATGTGTAGCAAAATTTTTTCTTTCTTAATTAACACGGCACTGTATTAAACATTTCTATTATATCAAGATAATAGGTTTACTAACAAATAACCAGAAAAACAGCAGTGTTGCATTAGAAAAGTATTAGAAATTTTTTTTTAGAAATTTTTTTTTTTTTAGAAAATTTAAAAACAAATATGTAAAAATCTTCAGAATTGTTGTTTTACAGATTTAAAGCAGTACAAAACAAAAGAATCTGCTTTCAGTTAGTTTACTGTTACAGAAAAGTGTAATATAAAGGCCACACGAAAACACAAGGCTTACTTTTTGACGCGGTTCGAGCAGTGACTGGATTTTCTTCATATGACCTGCAAGAGCTTTCCGCAGATCTTTCTCTCTCATGTTCCTCAGTAATGTGGGTGAAATAAAACTCTCTAATCCAAACTCCTTACTGAAAATGAAGCAAAACACACATGTGCACAAACACTTTACTATTCAATCATAATGTCCATATAGTTGGGAGGCAGATACGCTGTTAGGTTATTCATCAAACAGCAACCGAGTTGTGTTAAAGGGCAGAAAAAGAACTGCCATTGGTTCAAGATCGATCATTAGGTAAGCAGGTAAACTAGCAAGTGGTAGTTACGATGCATTGATGACTATAAAGAGTGTCCCAAACACAATGGCTGCCAAGGTTCAAGTTTGCAACAGCAATTGCCTCCAGATTAGAATGTTGCCACTATTTAATTGTACTACATAAGTGCTGTACATTTGAGTTGCAAGTGTGAGTATATTGCCGGGGGGGGTGGTTATATCACAGTGCTTAGGCAGCTATGGGAAAGCTATGGGGGAAAAAAGAGAAAGTCCAGAGATGTGTTGCACCCAGATTTGGATCTCGCACCACGACAATGCACCTGTACAGACTGTGTTGTTAACAACTGAGTTTTTAACCAGAAAAAAAAATGTGGTTATCACTTCACATCCACCATATTTGCCAGATCTCGCTCCTTGTGAAATGAGACTGAAGGGGAAAAGATTCGCCACTGTGCGACAAATCCAGAATAAATAAATAAACAAATAAAATATTAAAAAAAACAACACAGGAGGCTCTTGACAAAAGATGACTACAGGAAATGTTTCCAAAAATTGGAGAAACACTGGGACAAGTGTATTGTATTATAAAGTGAGTATTTTGAAAGGGCTTAAAGGAGAAATGCTGTAAGTTTTATAACACTAGTTATTTTAACAATTCTGGGAATATTTGGGTCCCTCCCTTGTACATGCATGTCAGTATGAGAGACTTACGTAATATTCTTGATAGATGCTCTGGTAGTTTGTCCACAGCTGGCCAACCTTTCGTGCATATGTAGTGCTGCTAGCCTCAAAGCAGTGTTACATTTCATCTCTACTGCAAACCGCTCCTGCAGCACATCCCCAACGCTCTACACACACACACACACACACACGGGATAAAATTGCACATACATACATATGTGCAGCAATTAAATAAAATTGCACATAGATACCTGGTGAAAGAGGTACTCAAAGGCGACTGGGTCATCGTGCAGCAGGTCCACTGGATCTCGAGGGATAAAACACACTCGGAACAGACATCTGTAATCATGCGAGTCCTTCTTCTGGACCACCTGAGAGATTAAAATGGCTATTAATGAATTTCTTCCATTAGCTACTTTGAGTGCGAGAACCTGACTGTTAAACCTGAGCACCTTCACAATGAAGAGAAAGGAAGCTATAGAAAGGCTGCATGGGTAGGAAGGAGATTGAGAGATATTTAGAGTTACCTTCTGTATGAGCTCATCTTCATGCAGTAACAGCAGTTTGGTGATGCTGTATTGCTGCTCCAGCACCAGGGAGAAATATTCAATAGAGCGAATTGACAGCTTGTCCTTTAAAGTCAGCACAATGTCCTACACACACATACACACACACGAACAACATACTTGAGTATATTTGTGGAACCTGATCAACATAAAATTATGACTTTGTGCAGTATAATGGGGTGAATTTGCTTAGTAATATACAAATATAAACTGAAAAACTGGATTTGCAGTCACACGGGAATAAGGTAGAAATGCTGAGGACAAACCTTCACTGTGGTGGTCTTATCAAATTTGAAGGCTTTGGTTTGCCCATTCTCCAGGTAGACCTTAAGCACATTGGGCAGGAAGAGAAGGGAGTTTCCCTGGGAACACACACAGCTGATTGAGTTTCAGTTTTTTTAATGTAAAATTTTAAAAAAGAATAAAAGATTTGAATAATGTGTGTGAATGAATTGTTGAAGGCTGTTTGAATAATCGGTTTGTGTGTGTGTGTGTGTGTGTGTGTGGTTGGTGAACCTGAGTGTGTCCGTTGACTAATACTTCCTCGGCAAAGCGCACTTTAACCGGATTTCTTCTCAGGCGAGCTCTCTTTTCTGCCGACATAAACGAGGACTTGGGGTTCTGAAAAAACAAAACAAGCAAAGAAAATCACCCCCCCACAAACTTGTTACGAAAATGCAGGAGCTTCTACAATGCCATAATGTTGCCATGTACTCACCATCATGTTTCTGAGGACTGTCACGGTTAGAGAATCCTGGCACTGCCTAGGAAAATAACATATGAGGTTGTAACCCATTTGCATCAGAACTGTACGACAAAGTATATGTGTTCCATCAAACACCTAAATATTTGTCTTTAAGGGCTTATTCATTTTCTGACTCTAAATTAGTGCTTTATTAAATCAAGTGCACTTGCTAGGAAAAGTAGTGATACAATTAATGATAAGCAAAGAATTGTCTTATAGTTGATATTAATCAGTGGTTGTAAGATAGATACCATGTTGTGTGCTATATTAGAGTGATCCAGATTGGCATTTTTCAGTTAAATTGAGGTCCCCCCCAGTTTTAATCTTATTCTAATTCTAATTTTAAAAGGCTTAAAGCTGGTAAAGCTGATTCTGTGCTAGGAATATGCCAATATTCCTCGAATGTCATGTTCACAGGCTTTTGCTAATAGAGTACTTTAAAAACATGAACAATTTTATAAATCCAGCTCGAAGGATAATTGCATCGTTAAAACCCTAATATTTAGAATATTAGCTTGTTTTGTACAGTCTTTAGAATCCTTATCACAGTATATATGGTTATACTGCCTGATTACATACAGCTTCAGGTGAGTAAAAAAAAAAAAAAAAAAAAAAAAAATCACTGATGTCAAACAAACACATTCATACAGTCAAAGTACTCTATTTTGTGTCATATGAGGTTTGAGCCCAATTATATATCCTATAAATATAGAACCCATCATATATCCCATCATCAGGGTTTTTTTTTAAACTTTAAAAATGTATTCCATTACAGTTAAAAATTTCTTCATAAAAAATGTAAATCGGTAACATAATCCAAGTATCACAATATGAAAGTAATGTAATTGATTATTTTTGGATTACTTCAAGGACACATATGTTTAAAAATAAATAAATATGTTTAAATTTAGAGCTTATTTTATGCTTAAAAACATGTTCATTGTTTGGATTTGTTTTAATAAAATAAGTAAATAAAAGATCACTGTCCCTGATGCGGGTAACATTACATCACAAAAGCTAGAGTGACCATATTCTGGCTTTCTAAAAAGGAGGACACATTTTTTTCCCCAGGGTGTGTGTCTCAATTGCGTTCAAAACAGTGTTACTATGAATGCAGACTTTAATGGTTTCACTCTGCCCACAATTTACATTTTTTCCTACATTCTTGTGAATGTCCATGGAATAAAATAAAATATTAGATGCCACGAGTGAACCTTCTGCCTTCATTTACACATTTGAATGGCCAAGTAATACAAAGCAATGTGATAACATGAAATGAAAAATGACCTTATATGGCCATGGGTATCGTTTCGACTCAGGACAGCTGTCATTTGCTGCTATTGTCAAGCAACTATTTGACGCCGTACACAACAGCACTTCACCTTCATGCCTTCTCTGAGAGTAGGCCAATGATTGAGAGGGAGAATTTGGCCAACAGTTGCTGCAAACCTTTTATAATCGACCAATTGCTGTGCAAGAAGGCGGGAATTACAAAGCGGGTTTAAGGCAATGCAAACATGCACACACATGATGCAGTATTAGACCATAAGAACATCATAATGAAACTAAAGCCAAATCCCGGACATTTTCTCAAATTTAGATGCTTTTTTAAGGTCCGAAAAAAAGGACATGTCCGGGAAAAGGAGGACGTATGGTCACCCTAAAAAAGCATTTCAGAGAACAATTTGTGTTCATTTCTACTAAAGTAACTTTGTGCAAAATTTATTTGCGCATGCACCAGGAGGTTGCTGACGTGAGTCATGACTAACAACAAAAGTTCTCAAAAAAGTTTAATTTCTTTGGTTTTTAAATGAAAAAAAAATATATATATATAATCCCCATTTAAATTTTTTTTTTTTTTTTTACAAAATGTAATCTGATTACGTTGTTGTTTGAGATAACTGTAACGGATTACAGTTACCAGTTTATTTTTTTTTTTTATTTTTTTTTTTTACCAGTTTACTCCCCAAGCCTACTCATCATATATTCCAGGGATTCCCTGGATCTTTCCCAGATGTCCCAGTTCTGAGAGTGAAGTATTTGTATACTTTACTTAGACCAGATGGTTCTTGATTCCAGAAAGAAAACTGATTTACCTTATACAGTACCTTAAGTGACTGCTCTTTTGCTAAATGTGACATTCATTTCAAGTTGTAAGGGGGGAAATAAATGCACGTTGGAATGCAGGTTGAGAGACAGAAGAATAAATTTGTACCTAATCATGTTGTCAACATATTCAGGAGATAAGTCTTCAATGGCTTTGTTATTCACTTTCAATACTTGATCACCTGGTAAGAGGCGTCCATCTGCTGGTCCTCCTACAATTTGTACATGAAAAAAAACCCAAAAACAAACATTTTAGCACATGAAAAATTCTTTCCTTTTTATTCTTAAACGCACAAAGACTGATTAAGTAAATAGCCGCATAGAACCGTTTAAACATACTAATAATTTTGCTGAAATCACAGCAGTATTGTTGTCAGAGGTGGGTAGTAAATGTGTTACAATAACACTGTTACTTAACGTCCCCCTTTGAAGGAATCCCAAATGATGATATAATAGTATATACACAGGTACTAATTTTTTGAGATGCAATTTTAGAAAGGTCAATATGTCGTATCCTATGTACAGTACAGTGAACAGGAAGCTGTTTTGGATTTAATTGAATTGTACTGGAGGAGTTAAACAAAAAACAAATCCTGCAGGAAGACAGACGTTTAGATGTCAGATTGCAGTGAATTAAAAAAAATAATAAAAAAAAATAAATAAAGTGAAACATTAAGTTGTATGATAAAATTACATTACAACCCCCAAATGATTTTCTTTGACTCAGAAAGCAGCACAACTGCATGATTTTTTTATTTATTTATTTTAAAAAAGAGTATTACCTAATATCAATACAGACAATAAAGCATGCCATACATGATGACTAAAATGATTAAATAAACTGTTAGTTAAATCTGACTCCATTTGAATCAAAACTATTCTAAAAAGAAAAAAAAAAAAAACCTAATTATAAGAATAACTTTTAAAAAAAAAACAAAAAAAAAAAACCTACTTAAAGGAAGGTAGGAAATTGATTAAACTATCTAACCTGTTTATGACAGCAACTTTAAATAAAAGGAATTTTAGCTTGACCAAGTCATTAATCCATAAGCGAGTAGAGCTTTTACCCGAGAACCTTTTAGCTACTATGGTATGTAAAATGGCGACTGTGTTTGTGTGTTTATTTATTTTTATATTTATGCGGAGGGGTGACCTGAATACTGCAAGATGCTCAGTATTCTGGTCAGACACATTTGTCTTTAGGTCAGAATAAGACCACACCTACTGTACACTAGTAACTGCATACATGCTCACACACAGTTCACCCTCCCGCTGTAAAAACACTCCCTCCATCCGTGATATCTCTTAACCCTCTTTGCCAGACTGCACATTGCTCTGTGTTTGCATTTATCCCTCTCACTTTCTTTCTCACCTTGGTTCTAGGCCAAAATGTACCTTGGCAACAAGCAAGCAAGCAAGCAAGCAAGCAAGCAAGCACACACACATACATACACACACACACACACACACACACACACACACACACACACACAATCCTTCTTATGTCTCCTTCCCCCATTCCCCCTCTGTCTTTCTCCCTCTCTCTTCTCTAGAATGTAATTATCAGGCTGGAGGGCGGCAGGTTTCTCCCACTGGGCTCTGATCAGCTGTTTCTGCCGCACAAACCAAGGCGTCAGCATGCTGCTTCTCTGACAGTGAGGAAGTATGTATGCATATATGTGGGTGTGTACAGAAGTGAGAGCCTGTTTATGTAAGATGGCATGGCTTAAAGGGTGCGTTACATCTGTGGAAAAATACAGAGCCAAGTAAGTGCGTACATGTGTAAGTGGATGTGTGTCGGACTGCGCGTGTGTACGTGCGTATCCTTCCCTGAGTGCACCTGCATCTTAATGAAATAAATGGAAGAGAAGCAGCTGGCTCTCACTGCTCTCTGAACTTGACAGGCATGAAACGCAATCACGCAAACCAAGCAGTTACACAGGAAAGAGATAATTGCGTGGGACTGATTTTGAAGTTTGTCTCTTAAAGCATACACACACACAAAAGTGATTAAGAGTTCACTATAACCCTGGTAATGATCATGTGTCAAAAAAAAAGTTGAGGGAGGAAAAAGAAACAAAAACAAAAAAGTTGAATTTGATTTGATGTGGCGCACAGCTGGATGCTTCACACAGAGAGGGAGAAGTATTCATGACAGCCCCCCCCACCCCCCAGCAACCAATAAGACAGGCAGATTAAATGTCAGACTGTCTGTAGATGAGAAGCAGCAAGATTGCTCTGCCCTACCAAGGCCATTGTTTTTCGATGAAAAGAGCATCTGATCAAATTCAACTTTGACCCTGTTTGCCTCTGGCCTTTTAAAGTGCAAGCAATACAATTCAGCTTGTTGAGACAACGAACAAAAAACTCATTCTCTCCTATCTGCCGAACCTCAAGTTAGTCAATAGAACTTATTCGACAGAAAACTGTTGCACGGAGTCATGTAATCAGTGAGACAGTGCTGCCAGGTTTGCACCCAGACACCAATAATACACGGAAATAAAATGTGATCGGCGCCATCTCAAAGAGTGGCTTTTTTCTTGTCCAAGCCCCTGGCTTTTGGAGAAGCCCCAGCTAAAATTATAGCACGAGAGTAGGAAATGGATGCGGAGATGGAATTTAACAGGGTATCTAAAAAGTCTCCATACTTGGGGGTTATTCACACTTTTTTTTTAGCAAAACGTCATTTTATTTACAAAACATCCTCTACACCAGTGATTACCATCCTGTTCCTGGAGATCTACTCTCCTCTCCAACCATAATCATGCCCAAGAAGTCCCTGATCAGCTAAAATAGGTGTGTTAGATTTTGGTTGGAGATGAAACCTGCAGGAAGGGAGAGCTCAAAGAACAGGGTTGGTGACCACTGCTCTACCAGATTGCTATTTACATTTATTCATTTAGCAGACGCTTTTATCCAAACCGACTTACAAATGAGGAAATACAAGCAGTGCTACCATACAAGATTTATACTAGAGAAGCAAAGTGCACAGAGTACAGGAGTAAGAGCCAGAGTAAGTTTTTATTTATTTTTTAAAATAAAAAATAATGTGGGGTTGGCATTTTAGGGGGTTAGTTAAGTGTTCACGGAAGAGGTGGGTCTTTAGCTGTTTATTGAAGATAGTGACAGATTCTGTGGTCTGGA
The DNA here is from genome assembly GCF_001660625.3 of Ictalurus punctatus. Taxonomy (NCBI): domain Eukaryota; kingdom Metazoa; phylum Chordata; class Actinopteri; order Siluriformes; family Ictaluridae; genus Ictalurus; species Ictalurus punctatus. The sequence continues at coordinate 9,238,229 of NC_030423.2, read as the reverse complement.
TTGAGGTTGGAAGCTCATTCCACCACCGAGGGACAGTTAGTTTAAAGTAGAGATGCACCGATGTATCGGCCAATAAAGGCAATTTTTCACGCTATCGGCTGATAGTTTAAAAGCATCCGATGATCAGGGCCAATTATATCCTGTCAATTAAAAGAGGGCGGGAAAACATTGATTTCATTCTGTGTGTAAAGAAGATGTCTCCTTCGTGGAATGACAACAAAACTGCAGTTTTTAATCTCTGTAAGCTCTGCACTGCTAAAATTGTGAGCAGGAAGTGAGCAGCAGTGAAGCAGGAGTTTCAGCGTCGAGTCTATATTTTTTTGCTGCGCTGCTCGAGCTGAATTAAAGCGCCAGTACACCGTTGAAAGATTTAAATAAAGATGACAAATATTATATTATATATGCATGAAGAGTAGTGTATTTCATATCCAGTTAATGTTAATATATAAAAAAGTTGATATTATATATTACCAGTTTGATGTTAATGATGAAGTAGAAATGCTTTTGTTTGTGGTGAGTGAATGTGAGACTAACAGGAGGTTTTTTTTAAAGAATTCAATCAATGTTAATATGAATTAATAACATTCAATAAGTTAAGAAATATTACTTTAATCTTCAGAATGTAGTTCATGTGTTAATGTTAATGTGAGTAATGTGTTTTCTGTTTACTGTTGACCAGTTACTGTGAAACAACTTGTTGAAATGGAGAGAATAAAGTTTTTATTATCATTTCTTTCAGAATTGTGGAATTAATTATTATTAATTTAAAAGAAGGCATAAAAGGCAGAACTATCGGTATCGGCCGATATCACTCTGAATAATGCTTCCGAAGCAGATTATTTTCAGGTATTGTACATCAAGCAGTAAAGGTACTCAGAGTGCACTTTGCTGGACGACCAATAAAACAACGAGGAGTTTGCTTCTTTTGCTTCAGTGGGGACGAGGCTTAGACGAGTGGTCCGAGAGGCACGTATATGTTAGCAGTAACTTTAAAGGAAAACATGACTGATCTCTCAAGCGTGTATGAGAAACCATTGAGTTACTGACCACAGAGAAAGCGTGTCATTCGATCTTGGTCATGTATACACCTACTCATTCTCAAGCTTTTTCTAGCATATTTCTGAGCCTTTCATTAAAAGTTTTTTTTTTTTTTTTTTGAACTGTATGAGGGCTGCAGCTAACAATTATTTTCTTTAAACTTCAGACTAAAACTTTACACTTCGTCCAATTATATAAAACCGAAAAGAACCCGATACACACAGACACACACCAGAACATATATTATTCATTTAGGACTGTAGTTTAATACAGTGCTTTTAATACAGTGCATCCATAAAAAATATAATGCATAAATACTTGTATATAATATAAACTAATATACAAGTTTATGTAATATAATAGTATTTATGCATTACTTTTTATAAAAGGTAACATCGATAAACAGTAAACTGAAGAAAGTTATTGTCTGTGACTCTGGGTATCTGCTAAAGCTAGCTGCATCATATTACGTGCATATGACGTCATGCACTGTCGACTACGAATCGGCTTATACTCCCGGTTAGTAAAAAAAAACACTAGTATTCCTTTTGAGTCAATATTGCCCTTATAAAATTCATACACTAGACCAGGGGTGGGAAATGTTATCCGGAAAGGGCCTGTGTTAGTGCAGGTTTTCATTCCAACCAAACAGAAGCCACACCTGAATCTATTGAAAGCAAAGATCAACTGATTAAACAGGTGGAATCAGGTGTGCCTCCTGCTTGGTTGGAATGAAAACCTGCTCCCACACTGGCCCTTTCCGGATAAGATTGCCCACCTCTGCACGTC
>NC_030423.2:9203902-9231402 GCF_001660625.3 Ictalurus punctatus | reverse complement strand
AGAAATGCGTTCGTTCTGCAGGTGACGCATACACATCAGCTGGCACATTTTCAGACACACACTTTTTTTCCCCATTTTCTATACCTCTGCAGTATACATGTCGTGTCTCAGCTGTAAGAATAAAGACACACACAGACATCGCTATGATATGGGTTTCAGCGAGCAGAGATACAAGTGGGTTGTAAAAGCTTCAGTCACTGATAAATAGACCACTCTCACCACTCTGCTAAACCACAGCTACACTATCACGGTGTTTGTCTTAACTGTGCTTAAATATGATGAATTGACGTGCTGATGAAATGAAGTAATCAATGAGCTTTTACTCCTGCTATAGAACTGCATTCAATCATTGTACAGAGTGCAAGGTTGAGATAGGAGGATAGATAGATAGACAGAGAGAGAGACAGAGAGAGAGAGAGAGAGAGAGAGAGAGAGAGAGAGAGAGAGAGAGAGAGAGAGAGAGAGAGCTGTCCAAAACTCCTAAAGCAAATTGTGGCACACAGAGACAGGGAGCGAAAGAAAAGCAGAAAGAAAGAGTCCATTCATGTCTTTAATGAAGAAGAAGAAAAAAAAGCCCACAGCCTTCTCCCATTCATATTTGCTAAGTGTCATGGTGGCTGACCTCAACGTCACTTTTTCAGTGTCACACACAAGACACAGAGCTTCCTGCATCAGTGATTTCTGTACTGCTGTGGGAAAAAAAAAGGAAAGAAAACTTTGGTAGGTGATCTTTGTAGATGTTTACCAGGTCAGTTACAAACACTTTTAAACATGAACCCAATCTGTAATCAGAGCACGTAACCCTTAACAGTGGCAGCCAAGCCACGCTCAAACTCTGCTTTAACTCCGCCACTGCTGAGGTCTTCACATACAAGCATACACACAAGACGTGACACACTCACAGTGTGTGTGTGTGTGCTTAGTATTAGAGGATTAAAGTGTATTTCCTGCACGATCTGACAGCACCACTTCTTCCACATCGACCCAGACAGAGGTGATGTCTATCACTCACTCCCTAATTACTGTTCTATTGTCTAATGAAGGAATCTCGTCTGTGTCTGCGTCATTTGAGGTGGCATTTTAACATGGCTTTTCCAATTAAAGGAAAATGTTTTTTTAGTCTAGTCTCCACGTAACACAGGTGTAGCCTATGTACAACTTTCATAGACAATAATTTCAACATGTTGCCCTGTACAAAAAAAAATAATAATGAGGAAAATGTTGACTGAAACTCAGTTCTAATGGAAGTTTAAAGGAAGTTGTCATCACTGTGAATAAACAAATACATATACAGTCAAATACAGCAATCTGCTACTTTAATGGGAACATCCGTATACCCGCTCATTCAGCCAATCAAGTGCCAGCAGCACATTGTATAAAATCATGGTGATACAAGCCAAGAGCTTAAATGAATTTTCACATCCAAAATCTGAGTGGGGGGGGGGATTTCAGTGACATTAACCGTGGCATGGTTGTTGGTTCTAGACAGGCTAATCTGAGTATTTCACAAACTGCCAATCTGGGAAATTGATGTACATTAATCTATAGGGTTTACACAGAATGGTGCAAAAAACATCCAGGGGAGAATGGCTAGGCTAGTTTAAGCTGACAGGTAGGCCACAGTAGCTGAAAGAACCTCTCTTTGCTGAGTTGGACACCTTGAACCGTGAGGTGGATGGGCTACAATAGCAGAAAACCACATACAAGAACTGGAATCTGAGACTACATTGAGCACAGACTCACCAAAACTGGAGATTTGAAGTTTGGACAAATGTCTTTTTTTGAATTTCAACTTATGAGACGAGCTGAAGGCCGCTATCAAAGCAACCTGGGCTTCCATAACACCTCAGAACTGCCACAGGCTGATTGCCACCAAGCCACACTGCATTGATGCAGAAATTTGTGCAAAAGGAGCCCCGACCAAGTATTGAGTGGATAAGTTAACATACTTTTCAGAAGGTCCACATTTCTGTATTATAAATTCTTTATTCTAATATCTTTCGATACAGGATTTTTTTTATTTTCATGAGCTGTAAGCATCAAGATTAAAACAAAAAAGGCTTGAAATATTTCACTTTATGAGTAATGAATCTAGAGTAGGGATGTCACGAGAACCGATACTTCGGTACCAAGTTGGTACAAACATTCTTAAAACGTGACGGTACTTGTTTTTCTGCATTTCCTTTGGTACCGAATGTAACGAAAGCACAGAGGTTGCGATTCTTCCGGACCTGATGGGGGCAGCAAATACGCGGAAGTGTTTTAGTCAGTCCACAAGTGGTGAAGAAGGTGGCGGCCTACAAGCACACGGGGAAAACTACAAAAGATTAGCTTAGCTTAACAAGTTTAGCTCCACCCCGACTTGTTGAGAGGAAAAGAGAGGAAAGCTATATCAGTTTCCGGTGTGCAACCAATGCTATCGTTCATTTCAAACAAAGCGAGGAAACACCTGGAATTTGGTGAACCACCTGAAAGACGGACCTATATTATGTTTGTTTGAGGCAGCTGGCATTGTAGCCGTGAAACCAGCTAACGTTATGCTCCATGTAATGTTAGCTATAGCCAGTTATTTGTTAACGACGCTAACGCATTGCAATGTTATAAACTACCTCTGAATGGGCCACCCTTAGTGGTTAGCACGTTCGCCTCACACCTACAGGGTCCGGGGTTCGATTCCCGCCGGGGCCATGTGTGTGTGGAGTTTGCATGTTCTCCCCGTGCTGCGGGTGTTTCCTCCGGGTACTCCGGTTTCCTCCCCCGGTCCAAAGACATGCATGGTAGGCTGATTGGCACGTCTAAAGTGTATGAATGGGTGTGTGAGTGTGTATGTGATTGTGCCCTGTGATGGACTGGCACCCTGTCCAGGGTGTACCCCGCCTTGTGCCCGATGTTCTCTGGGATAGGCTCCAGGTTTCCCCAGGACCCTGAAGAAGGAGTAAGCGGTAGAAGATGGATGGATGGATGGATGGATGGATAAATGGGCCACCATGCATCGCCATTCAGCCCGTGTCCTGTCAGGTAAATGTAGCCTAATGTCACTAATAATTATTCACATGTTCATGCTTTTAATAAATCTTTTTGTCCTGCCACCATATCAGTGTATTTAAACTAATGCTTGCATTCAGAGTATAAGGTGTGTGTGTGCGTTTAGGAGTACACGTCCACTCATTATCAGACAGTGCTTGATAACTAAAATTCTCTCTCTCTCTCTCTCTCTCTCCCTCTCTCTCTCTCTCTCTCTCTCCCTCCCTCTCCCTCCCTCCCCCTCTCCCTCTCCCTCTCCCTACCGCACCGTGTTATCGACTTTGGTATTGAGTATCGTGTACTTTTGGTGGTATCAGTACCGACTACTAGATTTTTGCTATCGTGACATCCCTAATCTAGGGTCTATGAAAGTTCCACCTTTTGAATGAAATTATGGGGAGGAAAAAAAAGAACTTTTCCACGATATTCTCATGTTTTGAGATGCACCTATACTGTACATCTTTCTTAGTTCATTTACAGCACAACAATAAGCAACAGAGTTCACCACACTGAGAAAAAAAACGGAGAGAGCAAGAAAACGGGAGATAAAATAACCTAATCATTGTTTTGTCAATCTATGTTGACTGAAATGGTGCTTGACTGCGGACTGTACTGTGTGTTAGTACACTGATATGTACGGTTCTGTTTAGATGCTTGGAATCGGACTACGGATATCGAGACAAAATGTCAGAGTGAACTAGTTGAAAAGTACAAAAGGTACATGCATCTCTGAGCTTGTGCAACTCTGAGCTCATGTGCGAGTGTGTCTTTGCTGCTGATTCAGTCAAGATCCTGACGCCTTTGCTGACTCCTTAAGTTGTCCAAGTTGACACGTCAAATGGTTTGACGCCAAATGCTTCATCCATTAATGCATGAGCTCTTGTAACTCCATGGTTGAGACCCATTTAACCGCTCTGTTCTCATGCCTCGCAGATACAACGCTCAGATATCTTATTCCAATATCAGACGTCTATCACACTCTATGCGGCCCCAAACTTATAACTTGAGAACAGAGCTATTATTCATAAATGAACAACAAATTAGTCTATCAGTGTTCCATGCAGTCTGGAATCACTACTGCACATCCAATGCAAATCCATCCATTTTCTGTACCGCTTTTCCTACACAGGGTCGCAGGGGAGCCTGGAGTCTATCCCATGGAACTCGGAGCACAGGGTGGTGGACACAGGACGGGGTGCCAACCCATCAAAGGGCACAATTGCACACACATTCACACACTGCGGACAATTTGGAAATGCCAGGCAACCTACAACGCATGTCTTTGGACTGGGAGAGGAAGGGGACAGGGACGGGGCGGAGGCGCGAATCGCACCCCCCAACTCTGGAGTTAATGCTAATGCTCAACATAAACACATAACTAACATATAACACATAACTAACATTAACTACATTATTCTCTCCCCTGTCAATCTGGGGCCACCGATGGACAGCTGTGAATTCAGGTCTGTGAAAGAAAAAAAAAAAAGCCGTGGCCAGCTTTCCATGTCTTGGAGGAAACATGTGCTCGAAAGTTGCTTTAAAACAAAAACGATCCAACAGATTTAGAGAATTAAGAAAAGTTACTTTTCACACAAACATGTGACATTATAGTTAATTTCATCAGTTAAAACATGGCGTCTGTCTGTCCTTACATCACTGTAGTTTTGAGGAGGAAACCTGCATGCCTGTAAGCCCATTAATCTGTATTAATTAGAATAATATCTCTCAATCTAATGGTTTTATATCACTTTCCACACCTCATTGCAACCTGCAGAAACTCTACACCTGCTTAGCTTTACTGCATCACGCGGTCCCTTGAGAATATGGCACTGCTTCTACCTTAGCACAGATAACAGCTCTTCATACTCGCACAGTGTTCTGCAATCTAATAAATACCATTTTAACACACATTTCGATATTAGCTGTGCATTTGGCAGTGGGTTAATAACATCTTGGATCACTGCAGTGGATGTGTTTTATGTTTCACGTATTGCTGGCTGCTTTCTATATAGAAAGATTTAATGCAGATCTCTACGGTATGAAACCGGCTGTAGCGAACCTAAATCACAGACATAGGTCGCCGTTAGACACACTAACCGATTGTCAACACCAAACCTTATACTCTGTTAACCATTGCAGAACAAAGAATTGTGAAAACTGTAATCTGAGAATGGTGGTCTGGTCTCTGCGGGTGTGACTCTGCAGAGCTGTACAGATCTCTCCATCAATAATGCAGCATTTGCCATAAAGAAGCGGCATTTTGCGAGGCGACTCATTTCAATCAGTGTATACAGCACAAATATTGAATTCGTTTTAACCATTTAATTGCTTAGGATTTAATTAAACGCTCCCCCACCCCCCCACATGCACAAGTATTGGCACCTATATTACATGTGGTGGAGACTCGATTGGTAAGAACGCATACTGTAATCCAGTTATGCTTCATCAGGTTAGATTACTCCTCCATGACCACTCCAGATGATTGAGGTTAGAATGTGCGTGGAAACCCCTCTTCAACTCATACCACAGGCTTTTAACAGGGTGCTACACAGGGGCCAGCAGAGGCCGTAAAGGCAAAGTACCGATTCTCTTTTCAGCAACCACTTATGTTAAACTGTTTTAAATCATCATCATCCATCATCCATCTCCTGCCAAAAAAAGGGGCGTTGACAGGTTTTTGTCCGAGCTATCTTGGCACTTTGAGTAATTCAGGATGCTACTCATCTTCGCAAAGGTGTCGGTTTAAAGGTGTAGTATTCGAATACATCTGAATAATGCTGTATACATTAGGGTTTTGCTATGTGTTTGTATCTAATGAAAAGTGACACTGACCACGTTTACATGGACAGCAGTAATCTAATTATTGACCTTATTCTGAGTAAGACAATATTGTGATTAAGGTGTTTACATGAGTCTTGTCATGTTCCCGTTTTACATGTTATACAACATAGTTCGATTAACGGCACGTGTCATTACGTCACCACGCCATCCAAAGATTCCCTCCAAAATTTCACGTATCAACATACAGTTCGTCTTCGTTATGGTACCCTATACAGTTTTTGGTGTTTTTATTTTAAATTTTTAAGAACGCTTCAAGTGCAGTTAATTATTTGTCATGCTGTACGTGCAAACAGACGACTGCTTGAAGCCGTGGTTTGAGATCCAAACCGCGTACTTACCTACTATATAGTAGCCGAAATACATGTATTTCGCCTACTACAGGCCTATAGTAGGCAAGTACGCGGTTTGGGACGCAGCCGTGCTCTCTTGTTTGCCGTAAAACGGTTGAACACTGCCGTGTGTGATCGTGTCCTGTTGCAAAATGCGGTGAAAACTCACACGATGTTAATAATGTGATTAAGATGTGTATATGTCTGTAATGCACGTCAATAATGCGACTAAAACAGGAATACTCCACTTGTCTTAATTCGATTCGTGTTTACTTCGAGTATGACCTTAATTGGATTAAGGTAATTAAAAATTGCTATTTTCATGGTATTTTCTTAATCAGAGTATTGTCTTAATCGGGTTAATATTGGATTATTGTTGTCCATGTAAACATACTGTATGTCTTCCCTTAAGCCAAAACTACTGAAGCAATGTCAAATGTTATCATAAAACTCGACTATTTGTCAGTTATATCTTCATACATATTTATATATACACACACTAACTAGACAAGGTATAATATAAAGCCCTTAGAACTTACATAGTCCACTACGTGCCAAATACTATTTGAGATTCATGCATAGAAAATAGTGACTCCAATACAGTGCTTGTTAGAAATTGTTACTACTTAGCAATTACCTAGATGTTTAGGACATGCTTGCTTTTTATGTATTTATTAATGTTTATTTTATTACTTTAAAGAATATTTTTGTATAATTGCTTGCTTTTTATATTTAAATCAGAAAATTGACACTTAGCAAAACAAAATAAAACAAAATTATCCGTCAAGGAGAAATCCGAGCTACTTTTCTATATTATCCAAAATAGTTAGCCAAAATGTTTAGAAAATTGTGTTTCACCACAATTAATTAGGAAAATTTTAAAATTAGTATTCCAACAGTTAAATTATTCCTACAGCCAGAATGGAAATACGTTTAACAATGTTTTTTTTATGATGAAAGAAAGTTTTATGTTATGTTGTGTTTAAAAGGGCAGCAGGTGCTTATACTAGGGGAAAAAATCTTAACCTCAAACCATAAATTGAGATGCATCGAGATGCATGAAGAATTGTTTTCTAATCATATCTCGGCACCCTGCATCGAAAATCAAATCATGGGCTGCCTCGAGATTGCTAATGCTGATGGATGACCAAAAAATTTTCGGTGGTTCATCATTTAACATGCTGGGAAAAAGGACGCCACTGACGGACACATGACGTATGCCCCAAGTCAAAATTAAGCTACGATAAGTGTCAACGTACTTATTTTACAGTTAGTTTTTATCACACTTGAATAGATCATGAGAATTCTTTGACACATTTTGAAGATAATATTTCATATCTGTAATCCTCTGGTCTTCCTCTGAGTCTTCTCATTTTAGAATGAGACTACATGATTATTAATTGGTAAACATGAAGCTGAGGAAGTGATGGTGTAACAAGATAACTACACCACAATATGAAAATCTGTGATGGTTATCACTCACTAATGGCTGTAACTAGCTATGAGGACACCAGGAGGTTCTGTGGTTTTTTTCCTCCCCCATCACATAGCCTCCAGTTGTCAAATTCAACATGCAAAGAGATGTCCTGATAATGTCCTGAGAATGTGGTTGTAGAATGTAGTCTACCATACAGAAAAAAGTTGCTTCCCAAGACTCAATCAGCAGTGATGATCAGATCTCTACTGACCTCAGAGCAGCTTAGGATGACACTTTTGGATTGCATGCAACAAACATGATACAAATGTGACTGTTTATCAGGGAAATTGGTGGTTTGTGAACTGTGAACCTTTGTAAAAAACAAACAAAAAAACCCCCAGCAACATTAACGGAACGTGTAAACTACAATCTATAGTATTCAACCAGCATCACGATATATTAATTATGACTAGGAACGGGCGATGTGGACTTAAAGCTATATCATGATATTTTCTGGTATTTATTGCGATAACGATATCATTGACGATATAAATACAGTACCATGCACCACTGTTTTTGGCTACAAGTGATAGCTGTTATCTTGAGAGACTCAGAAACACAAACATTGTTCTAAAAATAAAACTGATTTTCTGTAACCAAACCAGTTCCAGATTGTAAGGATACTGTAGTTCCTTGTTTAGTGATTAAACCCCCCCTCAGCTTCACGTCCGCCTTCCTCCGTACTCGTTTTCGCTCTGCACGTGAGCTGCGAACGGGTCGCTGACCATCGCGCACATAAATGTGTGTCTTCAACTAGGCTTTATCATTATTATCACAGGCAGACTAATTCTTATTGTGGGGAGGATTTCGACCGGTATATCGCATACGATAAGATATCACCCATGCCTAACTATGACATATTTCTGCAATGAGGACCTCACTAAAATTTGAATCCTGCTTATAGCCCAGGTTAATAAAACTCTTACAGTTTTATTACATTGTAATCAATGATAAGATCACAAAATACTAGGCAAATATCTGAGAAAATAATCATGTACTGTTTTTTTTTTTTTTTTTTTTTAAACAAATGCATTTTTCTAACTCACATAAATTAATACTTTATAGTAGAAAACACATGGTTCCACTTACCAGTGAGTGATTTGTGTCTTACAAGTTTCAAAGCTCTGAAATTCCTTAATTTGATAGGATATCACATCCTTCTTTCCTGGAGGGCAGCGGAGGTGCGTTTTTATAACCATCAGGACCAATCAGAGTGGAGATCTACTAGACAGAGAGGGATAAATGCTATTATAAACAAGATATTTGTAAAACACAGTGTCATTGCATGTTCCATTAGCATATTATAATTCGAACCTGTGATGAAAAGACAAAACAAAAGATTCAAAGCACCAGCTGTAATCATTTCTCTTATATATATATATATATATATATATATATATATATATATATATATATATATATATATAAATATAAATATATAAAAGCACAGTTCCAAAAGGCCAAGTATTCTTTATGTGGTCACATAATGCACTTTTAACACCACTCGCATCAATAGTAATGTTTACACTCTGTGTCCTAGATATGCAGCTCCGTCTTAAAAGTCTTTCTTGTCCTGTGATCCCCTCCCTGGAGTTCCTTCTAAGGCTTTATTCCTTATACAAAATGGCAAACTGATATATTTATCTCCATTAGAAAAAAAACAACATTTTTTGGATTCTTCCCCGAACACTGAGCTCAAGACTTTACTGTGTTACTAAGATCTATGGGCCACGTTCTATTAATTGCATTATCCTGGTATAATTTACACACAAAAAAATTTACACTTTGACAAATTGGCAACATTCACACTGCCTTTTTTTTTTTTTTTTTTTACATTGAAGTTAAATTTCTGCTTTTTTTTTGATGCATCAAACAAAACCCGACGTACAATCTTCAGTTAAAGACGCAGTCAAAACCTTTGTGTAGTTTCATGCATTTCTTTCTAATGTTCAGTGTTTCACACTTCTGCAACTGGCCAAATTTAAGCTCCTGAACAAAACAGATGGAATTCATTACAATTTGTTCCTCGTGACTTAGTCCTACCCTACATTAAAACAGCTAAAAAAGATTCTTCTCCTTGCTGTTTTCAGGGATCTTATAGTATTATTGTATTCTTTTATTTAACAAAAATGATATTGGATGATGGAGATTCCTGTACACCAAACTGTATGTATTTTACTCAGCTACATCTGTTAAACTAAGTACATCCGTTGTGGTATGTTTAACACCTTGAGCTTTATTCGAGGAACAAAAGAGTTCCAAGATTATCTTGAATGAGAAGTACATATTTCTTGGACAGGTTCCTGTTTTATGCTTCCACACCACTTCAGGGACCATGAGCATTGTACAGCAGAAGTAACAAATGAAATATGTGATGCAGGGCTAGCAGGTATAAATGGATTAGAGAGTCTAAGCTCTCTTTTTAACAAATAAAATAACAATTTTACATTTTTTCTCCATCCACCAAAAACTACAGTACCACCAGCAGTTCTAAGAAGATAAAAAAACAACAAACACAACACCACCACATATATGAATTAGAGACTGGGGTTGATTACTTTCTAGTCCAGACTGTAGATTCACCCAGCCTAGTGATTTAATGTCCACTGGGGCTAATCTATTTAAACCCACAATGCATGATCAGCATTGACTGAGAAGGCGCATATGAATAGATGTAATAAAAATGAATGGAGTGGACTACTGTTTTGATAATTTGAAGAAAAAAAACAACAACCAAAAAACAAAACAAAACATATATTCCCCTTTGCCCTTGGAGGTGATACTAAAAGTAAATAGACCAAGCACACATCATCCAATCAAGGTACAAATTACACAAAAGGACAAGTGTCACAAACATGGGTTTAGTGTGGTTTAAACATAAGAGCTAAACTAATGGCAAGCCTAACTTTTCTGTTTACCGTGCCTGATATTCAGATGGACATCAGGGTTTTCCCTACTATAGAAAGGCTTAGGTGCAGCACCGAAGTGATTTCGTGGAGCGCCTTAAGATAAATGAACGTAACTAGGCATTTCGGTGACACATCAGAATGAATCTAAAAACAACAGTGAGAGTTCTCTGGGGTTTTTTTCCTCAGCACATTGATTTGATCTCGAATGTTAATCTCGCAACGGGAATTCGCTGCCAGTCAACAAATCAGTGTCTGGATGAATGTTTGTGTGATTGGTGTGTGACAGAAGCTCATCGCCAAGCTAATCAAACAGCTGATTGGATATTTCTTCTGTATCGTCACCTCGGGATGGGAGTTACAACCATTAACTCGGATAAGCAAGTTGCAAGCCATCTACAAGGTAAACCTCAACAAAGAATAAATGAAGTATAATGAAGTACAGGACTGCACGGTCCTGTAAGTTCATCCTGTTCAACATCAAGAAAATATGACCCTGCCTCACCGAACAGGCTACACAGATACTAGTCCAGGCTCTTGTTATCTCAAAACTGGACTACTGCAACTCACTACTCTCGGGCCTCCCAGCCAGCTCCATCAAACCCCTTCAAATGACTCAGAATGCAGCAGCACGCCTCGTCTTCAACCAGCCCAAGAGAACCCATGTCACACCCCTCTTCATCTCCCTCCACTGTCTTCCTGTAGCCGCCCGCATCAAATTCAAGGCCTTGATGCTCACCTAAAAGACCTTGTCAGGAACAGCACGCCCTACCTCAACTCTCTCCTGAAGGCTTACGTTCCCTCACGCAATCTGCGATCGATTAGCGACTGACGTTTAGTAGCTCCCACTCAGCGTGGCGCAAGGTCCCTTTCCAGAACCTTCACACTAACTGTTCCTCAGTGGTGGAATGAACTTCCAACATCAATTCGGACCACAGAATCTCTCACCATCTTCAAAAAACAGCTAAAGACCCACCTTTTCCGTGAACACCTAACCAACTCATAAAATAAATAATATATATACACACACACAGTATCTCACAAAAGTGAGTACACCCCTCACATTTTTGCAAATATTTGATTATATCTTTTCATGTGACAACACTGAAGAAATGACACTTTGCTACAATGTAAAGTAGTGAGTGTACAGATTGTATGACAGTGTAAATTTTCTGTCCCCTCAAAATAACTCAACACACAGCCATTAATGTCTAAACCACTGGCAACAAAAGTGAGTACACCCTAAGTGAAAATGTCCAAATTGGGCCCAAAGTGTCAATGTTTTGTGTGGCCACCATTATTTTCCAGCACTGCCTCAACCCTCTTGGGCATGGAGTTCACCAGAGCTTCACAGGTTGCCACTGGAGTCCTCTTCCACTCCTCCATAACGACATCACGGAGCTGGTGGATGTTAGAGACATTGTGCTCCTCCACCTTCCATTTGAGGATGCCCCACAGATGCTCAATAGGGTTTAGTCAATCACCTTCACCCTCAGCTTCTTTAGCAAGGCAGTGGTCATCTTGGAGGTGTGTTTGGGGTCGTTATCATGCTGCAATACTGCCCTGCGGCCCAGTCTCCAAAGGGAGGGGATCATGCTCTACTTCAGTGTGTCACAGTACATGTTGGCATTCATGGTTCCCTCAATGAACTGTAGCTCTCCAGTGCCGGCAGCACTCATGCAGCCCCAGACCATGACACTCACCACCATGCTTGACTGTAGGCAAGACACACTTGTCTTTGTACTCCTCACCTGGATGCTGCCAAACATGCTTGACACCATCTGAACCAAATAAGATTATCTTGGTCTCATAATCCATGTCCTTAGTCTGCTTGTCTTCAGCAAACTGTTTGCAGTCTTTCTTGTGCATCATCTTTAGAAGAGGCTTCCTTCTGGGACGACAGCCATGCAGACCAATTTGATGCAGTGTGCGGCGTATGGTCTGAGCACTGACAGGCTGACCCCCCACCCCTTCAACCTCTGCAGCAATGCTGGCAGCACTCATATGTCTATTCATTGAGGGAACCATAAATGCCAACATGTACTGTGACATACTGAAGCAGAGCATGATCAGTATGCAGTATTCCAGCATGATAACGACCCCAAACACACCTCCAAGACGACCACTGCCTTGCTATAGAAGCTGAGGATGAAGGTGATGGACTGGCCAAGCATGTCTCTAGACCTAAACCCTATTGAGCATCTGTGGGGCATCCTCAAACAGAAGGTGGAGGAGCACAAGGTCTCTGATAACCACCAGCTCCGTGATGTCATCATTATATATATATAAAATTTTGCACTTACACTGCTACTCTGTGCACTTTGCTTTTTCTGGAACTCAATTAACAGATCCTGCATGGGAGCACTACTTGTATTGTTCTCTGCTTGATATATCGCTTTGCTTGTATTTTTCTCATTTGTAAGTCGCTTTGGATAAAAGCGTCTGCTAAATGAATAAATGTTAATGTAAATGTAAGTATAAACATTGTATGATAGGGATTAATTCTTGTGGATGTTAACAATAGCAGTAGCAGATAGTGAAAAGATATGACTAAAATATAGCCTATTTTACAATTAAAGAAATTGCTAGCCTAGCTAACTTACATACATATTCATGTACTGAATTAGATTATGCTAGCCAGCAAAGCTAGTTAGTTAACGTTACATAAAGATACCTTGACTGAACTAAAGTTAGTATGTAATGTGGCTTGGTAGCTAAACAAAGTTACGCTGCGTTCACACGTAACGTCTTTTTCTGATGAAAACCGCTGATCCAAGCATTTTTTCCATTTAAAAAAAAAACAAAAAACCTAATAAAAAATGCTGTAAATTGCTTGCTTGCAGCAGTCTTGTAAAAATGCTTTCTACACAGTTTTTGCTGCCTCATCTTTGTAACCCTGGCAACAGAGGCTATTTAATTTCATATATGTATGTATGAATGTAATTTGTACACTGAGATTTCAGACAACACTACAAAATGCCTGCATCCCAAATAGTGCACCGTGTATCTGGTAAATAGGGGACAAATTCAGACACAGCAATGGTGAAACTACAGACACAAATTATTTATTTATTTATTTATTTTTTTTTACACATTTTGCATACATGTTGTATGACTATGATGTTTTAAAGAGATGTTTGAACTTATGTTTTTTTTTTTTTTAAACCTTGCATACGTGTATGCAACTTTTTACATTTACAGACGCCCTTATCCAGAGCGACTTACATTTATCTCTCATTTATACAACTGAGCCATTGAGGGTTAAGGGCCTTGCTCAAGGGCCTAGCAGTGGCAGCTTGGTAGTGCTGGGATTTGAACTCACGACCTCCTGATCAGTAGTCCAACGTTTTAAACCATTTGGTTGTCTATGGGTGTGGTCAATCTGTGAGTCTGATGTGTACTGACAATACATTAGCAATGTACGCCAAGCTCCGCTGTAATATTTCCCAGTCCGCAGAAACGCTCCTTCTGTTCAGCAGGAACTGAAAAGGTCCCCAGGAACTAGAGCCCTACTTGCTGTGGAAACACATCAAAGGTTTCTTAGTTCCTGCAAAAACTCCTGGGTTCCTGAAAAGTTTCCTTCTCTGTTTGTCTCTGCTCTGCATAGAGCCTGCACTAGACTCTGTCTTGTCCTTTTCCCTGCACGCAGAAATCTAGGCTAACTGTAACTCGTGTATAAATAATAAATTCAGTTATTGCAGCGAAATGAATTCCTCATCACGTCGCCATGGTCCCCATGCTGAAAAACAGAAGCAAACCGCAGGAGAAAGAAGGCAACAGAGGGGTTAAGAAACTGCTGCAGAGAGCTACAAATAAAGAAAAAGGTGGACAATGCTAAAGGGATTAAATAAGGTAGAAGAAATAATAAGCGACAGTGCAAGAACAAAAACACCACACAGAACACACAAAATCAAATTTCCTTTCAAATGATGAGAAAATTGTGAAAGCAGAATGACTCTGGAGGGACACTTCAGGGTGGAAAGGTGTCAGGAGGAGGGCAGGATGGGTGGGGAAGGTGTGAAAAAACAGGGAGAAGAGGAAGGAAGGAGCGTGAGAAAGAGCTGAGTGATGCTGACTAAAATGTAGCCTATCTGCAATACACAAAAAAGCCCTGCAGACAGCACATTTATCAATGTAGGAAATGCAAATAAATCCATTTGAAATAAAACCCCAAAACAAAAACTAATTCTGTACCTCCTGAATATCCACAGTGCTGAATTCAGGCTCAAGTTTCTTTTAACAGCTGCGCTTACTAAAAATACTGTTCAGGCTGCATGACGGTGGTTTTTTTAAAAATGTTGTTGCTATGAATAACACAACAATTACTATGTCAACAAGCCTCGGTACACCGCCTAGGATTCAGACCAGCAAGCCTTTGAGTTCTTGTATGGATGCCTTAGCCAGTGTGTAAGCAGTGTATTCCAGTTTACAAGTTGGTTCTTGACCATCACATAACCACAGAGATGCAATGGTTATCATCATGGATGGTTCAGGTACAAACATGACTTTAATGATAAATCAATAACAATCTGCATGTGTAACAGGGATGAGTCATCCTGTGGAATCAATGCTTGTCTGTCTGTGCTGGCCCTAATGCAGGCTGACACAAAAGGGTATGAAAATGCTATAAATTTCAAACACGCACAAAGCACACGCTAACTGAAATGAAGCTTCCTGACACACATACTTCTCCGACCATACTAGCGTTCATGCACGTGGCAATACACACACACACACAGGAAATAAACAGACGTGGAAAAAACCCCACACTAAATACAGACAAAGCACTCAAACAGTACTTACAGACAAAACACTACATACTAAAGATGCACTGATACTAAATTTCTCAGCCGATTATTCAGAGTGATATCGGCAGATACTGATAATTCTGCCTTTTATGTCTTCTTTTAAATGAATAATAATTAATTCCACAATTCTGAAAGAAATGCAAATAAAAACTTTATTCTCTCCATTTCAACAAGTTGTTTCACAGTAACTGGTCTCATAAACAGAAAACACATTACTCACATTAACATTAACACATGAACTAAATTCTGAAGATTAAAGTAAGATTTCGTAACTTATTGAATGTTATTAATTCATATTAACATTGACTGAATTCTAAAAAAAAATGTCTCACATTCACTCACCACAAACAAAAGCATTTCTACTTCATCATTAACATCAAACTGGTAATTATATATATATATATATATATATATATATATATATATATATATATATAATATAAACTGTTTTATATATATTAACTGGATATGAAATATACTACTCTATAAATATATTTTTTTTCTGTGCAATATATACTTTTTTGTCAGCTCATCTTTATTTAAATCTTTCAACGGTGTACTGGTGATTTAATTCAGCTCGAGCAGTGAGGAAATTTTTATTTCCTCTACGCTGAAACTCCCGCTTCACTGCTGCAGCGTCCGGTGTAAAATTTTAGCAGTGCAAAGATTACAGACCTTACAAACTGCAGTTTTTTCATCATTCCACACAAGAGACATCTCCTTTATACACAGCATGAAATCGATGTGTTTTCCCCGCCCTCTTTTGATTGACAGGATATAACTGGCCCTGATCAGTGGATGTTTTTAAACTATCAGCCGATAGCGGGAAAAATTGCCTTTATCGGTCAATACATCGGTGCATCTCTACTACATACAGCGAAACACGCTGTCAAAATAAGAACTACAGACAAAATCCAAACACAAGACATTACAGACAAAACAATACAGAAACAGCACGCTCAAATGACATAATACATACAAAATAATACTCTCAAACAAAATACACTCACAGTCAATTTATTTCGAACAGCCTAAAATTGAGCATTTTTTTAGAAAGTCCCCATGAAATCAAAATGGAAGTTTTGTGGCTTCTAGCTGGGCTCAACAATAAGGACCGCCCGATGGCCCGGGGTCAGCGTGAAAGACGCTTGGGACAGTAGACGAGATTGTCTATCTGCCTCGTCACTAAAGTTTAGAATTTGCCTGTGACCATTTGTCAACATGCATGCATATGTGATCTTAGAATGGAGAAACAGCTTGTGTTTTTAAGCCTTTCATACATGAATTTCTCTGTGATGTCACGAACATCATAATTCTTATGCTTTTTGGTTTCCCTTACTTTATTGGATGTTGTGAGCACCGTTTCTTTAATAACGTCACCTGGTAACAAGTACAGCGAAGAGACGGCAACATGGCGGCAGCTTCTAATTATGAGGCCGAAGGAAAACATGACTTCCTGTTTCCATGGAAATTACGTCAACGCATTTAATAACACGGTGCGCTTCAAAGGCACTTTACAGGGACTTTAAATGACCTTGTTTTAAATACTTTCCGAATTGTTTTTAAAACATAACATAAGACTAATTGAATCAAGAAATGTTTGAAATGTTTATTATTAAATATTTAATGAAATGCCAGATATTCGTTATTTTAATGGAACAGTCTAGATCGAATTTAATCGGAAAAGACCAAAATCTCTGTCACACTATTTACGCAATGTAGCTCACCACCGCGCATATTTTTGTTTTACGGTTAATACTAGCACTGTATTAATTCTCATTGTCAGTCCCATTTGAGTCTGAGAGCTACCGGTTATTAATTTCTGCAAAAATTTAGCTTTCTTTATTCAATTGTGATTCTTCTAGTTTGGTAAGTGGGAATTATAGTGATTAAGCTGTAACAAAACAAAGTTGTTCAAACACTTCTGACTGCGACACAAACAAGGCGATACAGCTATGTCAAAACACTACAACTACTTTTATTCAGTTTTTAGAAAATAAATGTATTTTTTTTTTAAAGGCAAGACGGGGGGGGGGGGGGGTGTCAAACAATTCTATGACAAATACACTCGAACATCAAAAAAGTGTGTTACTGCAAGTAACAATGAAGCTGCGAAGCTGCTACTCGAATGTTGTACAGACAATACGCACGTTACTCTCAGAACACTAAACACTGACCTAATTTTCCTATCACATCGCCCATTTCTGAAAGAAAAAACATTACTGCATTGACCAAATACCTATTTTGTTGACTTCTCATGCAAGAAGCAAGATACAAATCTCGACTCACACACTCATTCATTCCCTTTTCCACTGTCACACAGCTGCTACATTTCCTCACTCCTCCCCCTACTGCCCTCATTTGATTCTCAATGTTTCTCTCTGTGTCCCTCTTTATCACCCTGTCTCTCTCTTTTTTTTTTTTTCCGCCTGTAGAGCGCCAAAGGAGAGGTAAATGAGAGAGGTCTGTAAGCTCTGCCAGTAGGTCAATGTTCAGTGCATTTTAATCCAAATCAAATTGCTGTATGCGTATGCAGGGAGTGACAGATCCGGCCAAGCTGGACCAGACAAGCAACGGAAGCAAACCTGAACCAGGCTTGGAACAGAACATGGCCTGATGTCACATATTAGCATGCAATGAGAGAGGTAGAACAAATGAGTACTAGGGATGGGCGATATAGACTTAAAACTATATCGCAATATTTTCTGGTATTTATTGCGATAACGATATCAGTGACGATATAAATATAGTACCATGCACCACTATTTTTGGCTACAAGTGATAGCTGTGATCTTGAGAGCCTCAGAAACACAAGCATTGATCTAAAAGTAAAACTGATTTTCTGTAACCAAACCAGTTCCAGATTGTAGAGGTACAGTAGCTCCTCGTTGAGTGATAAACTCCTCCTCAGCTTCACGTCCTCCTTCCACCGTACTCGTTTTCACTCTGCAGGTGAGCTGCGAATGGGTCGCAGACCATTGCTCACAGAAATACGTCATCAACTAGGCTTTATCGTTATTATCCTGGGAAGACTAATTCTTATAGTGGGGAGAATTTCTACCGGTATAACGCAAACGATATGATAGATATCGCCCATCCCTAATAAGTACACTGTCCTGACGTCAAATCTAAATAGATGAATACAGGGTATGTAATTGAAACTACATGGTGTCTGAAAAGTCCCCATACATAGGGGAAATTAACACTTTTGAACAAAATGTCATCTTTTTTGTTCTATACTTAATTTATATTATTATTATTTATTTTTTTCCCCAGACAGATTTTAAGAATGCTTTGACAAAGCAAGAACCTATTGAAATCATTCTCATGGCTGGAGCAGGAAGCTGTTGCAAGGTTGCGATGGACTTTAACAGGAAACACGGCAAGCACATCTCACACACACACACACGACAATGTTGCCAAACGTATTAACAACTTCAAAAACACTAGAAGTGTTGTGGCCCAACCGAGAAGTGGCACAAACATAATCCCCTGTGTATGAAGCCTTTGGGACACGCTGCAGAAGGTACTTTATGAAGTATGGTGCACTTCATTCATTCATTCATTGCTTTAACCCTAGTCATGGTCGCAGCTGATTGATATGTAATATTTTACCACAATGAGCGGTGCTCTAAGCAAAAAATTTAATTCTGCCTCGTGACCATACAAAGACAAGTATACTTGTCAAATCACATCTGCTGACTTTGCTTCACTGATGACGTCAAATCAGCAGTGCAAATAAAAACGACACATTTTTCATTCACTAAAACCATAATTAAATTAAAGTCTTCCTGCTTAATTAAAACACAGCCATTAATACAAAGTTTAATCATTAATAGTTTGCCAAACATTTCTGTTTTTTTTTTTGTTTTGGTTCTGCTGTAGAACATTTTCTGCTAGGTGTGGCTAACGATTCTGCCTTTCCTATGGTGTAAGAACTAAATCCATCCTCTCTCATACATCCAGTCTGACAGACCAATCCATTAGCCTAATAAACCTAACCTTATCTGCGCCTTTCAATTCAGTTCCGTCCAGAATGACGTTTAATCTCACCACCGTTCTGAGATTAGTAGTCCACGTGTGCAGGGAATCTTTTTTTTCCCTTTTCTATTTTTGCTTTTGAAAAGGGGCTAGCGGAAAGCCTATAAATACTCACGCATCACAGATATCACACAACAAAACAAAAGTTTGTATACAGAAAACAAGTTTCAACTGATGTTTCAATTTTCATTTGACCTCCTTAGACATTTTAATACATCAACACTAAATGGCTCTTAGTGGTTTAACTAGGAATAATGGGTATATTAAGTAATTGATTAGCTGATTACTTAGAAAGTGTATGTTTAAACAGCCTTGGTCGGAATGTAGTGATGTACAGTATGTTGAGAAGAAAGCCTTGCTGTGCATGAGGAGGCAGCTGTGTTTGGACTAAGTATGCAAGGAGAGATCGAGAGATGGCCAATCAATTCTCCACACGGTCTCATATGTCTGGCCACATATGTCTGCACATGTGTGTATGTGCGTGTGCGAGAGAGAGAGAGAATCATAGCTTCAGAGCAGCAATTACATATTGACATATTATGTCCTCATACAGTTAATGATTTTATTCTGTCTTACATTTGAAATAGTATTAACAGACTTTTTTTAATTCTTGCTTTGACATAGGTATAGGGCTGGGCGATATGACAAAAATATCATATCCCGACACTCAAAGACATTTCTATGATACATGAACCATATTATAATTTATAATTTAGCTAACAAACTGTCTGCAAAACAGTAGTAAACAAAAAAAATGTTAAACAGAGTTTGACAATACTTTTCTTTAATGCCTACACAGACAAAGATCAAGTTTAAGCAACACAATAATGTGAAATCAACGGCATCCATTCAGTACCATGTTTGTAATGATTAAAAACTTTTTTTTTTTTTAAAAAACCCCACAACATACCAACAATATCTCTGAAAAGTGTACTGTATAATTATTTACTATGATATCGATATTTCGCCCAGCCCTACATAGGTAGATGTGCTCAGTATAAATTGCTAGTGGATCATTATTGCGACTCCCAACCATAGTCTATATATCAGATTTAATACTTGTTGGTTTTACTAACATGCTAGGTGTTCTAACAAGCTCCAATGCAGTACAGATTTATAGGGGGCAGTGGTAGCTTGCCGGTTATGGCTCTGGGTTACTGATCAGAAGGTCGGGGGTTCAAGCCCCAGCACTGCCAAGCTGCCACTGTTGGGCCCTTGAGCAAGGCCCTTAACCCTCTCAACTCCAGGGGTGCCGTATCACGCCTGACCCTGTGCTCTGACCCAAACCTCCTAACATGCTGGGATATGTGACCAATAAAGACTCAATAGCATTATGGCTTTGGAACTTTTGCATGTTTATGTTTGCATAAGGAAATGGATAGGAGGGTAGGATATGTTTAGGTAGTATTAAGAAAACAGCAATCTCGAGTTTGTTGATGAATTGAGGACAGAATAATGTTGTAAAAATAGCCATCTGTTGTCTTGGATTATTAGAGAGAGAGAGAGAGAGAGAGAGAGAGAGAGAGAGAGAGAGAGAGAGAGAGATTCATGCAGTGGGACAGAGGAGCTGCCAGTATAGCTTGGATATCCCCCTATATACCCCTACATCACATGTTTCCCGTTCTTCACTGACTCATGACAAACCCTGGAGCAACACACACACACACACACACACAATTACGCAGCACATGCACGCGGCACCCAGCAGATTCTGCACGCGGCAGCGTCGACTCACTGACAGCTCGTGTGTGTGCATCAGCAATGGCAAAAAAAAGAGCAGGTTTTATATACAGTACACACCTAAATACGGAGAAATAACCGTGAGCGCGCCGTTACGATCCACTGCGGTGCGTCAGCTGAATCAAACTCGACGTCCAAACCAACCGCGCGTACACACACACACACACACACACACACACACACACACACACATAGTGAAGCAGCAGGCACCGAGCCACACCTCACCTACTGAGAAAAGAGCAGGTTTGAGGCCTCGTTTCCCCAATTTAACACCTCACGTCTCTCACAGCGATCCAGAGACAGCTTCAGACCTTTATGTATGTATGTATGTATCCATGCACAATGAATGTCCCATTCAGCCATCGTTCCCTGCTTCACCCCCCCTCGCAAAAAAAAAAAATGATTCAGCCAAACAATGAGCCTCACATCTCTCACTTTGTCTGAGTCTATTTATTTATTTATTTTTGTCTGAATGTCAGTGATAGAAATGGATCGAGGAATTATTATTATGGCACATTAAAACTTCCTTCTGTAATTTGACCTAATTTCTTTGGAACAGATTAACAATCTCAGCTATAGTAGGCTAATTCCTCACACACACCCACACACACACACACAAAAAAACTAAACAAAAATAATGTTCTGGAATTTGTGAGATTAATCATATAATTCGGCAGTAAACAAAGAAAACAAAGAGCAGCGTGGTCTTTTGTTTTGTCCTGTAACGTTCATCTGATTGGGATGTGTCTCAGGATCCTAATGTAAGAGAACACACATGCATGCAGGACTGTACTGTACTGTAGCCTACACGCTAAAATCAAAGCACCAAAACAAAGCGGATAGTTTGATGACAGCGTTCACGGCGAGGCATGGGCCCATTCGCCATTAAAAACAGCCCATTAAGCATTAAAGAGCATGCAATAATTAAGAAAATGATGCGCGAAGCTCACCTCGTGGTTTTCAGTGGGCGCGGATCAGAAGGACAGCGGGTGAGGCGCGCGAGCGCAGGTGGAAGCGTCCCTAATCTGGGCTCAATCCAAACAGTGGAAGTGACTGGATGCGGTATGTGCGTGTGGAAATGTGGATGCTGTCAGCGAAGAACACAGCTCATGGGCGTTTTAATCCAGGGAGACGAAGCTCAGACGCCCCTCCTCCTCGCTCCTTTTGCTTTACCCTGGCCTTTCTGTCTATCACACAGCATTGTTCTCTCTCCCCCTGCCCGGCTGATCCCAGGCTCCTCTTTGCAAGGTCAGGCAGGGTAGCCCACAGAGAAACATCAGACATCTCATATGGCATTATTCTTTTTAAACCAGACGAACTGCAAGGCAAAAAACAAACAAACAAACAAACAAAAAATGTCCATAATAAATGTGCACAGCTAAGAATATATATATATATATATATATATATATATATATATATATATATATATATATATGTGTGTGTGTGTGTGTGTGTGTGTCTGTGTGTATTTTGAGAATTTAATGCTTTTATTTCACATTTAAACGGTTTGTTGTGGTTTGTCTCTACATTGTGGCGTCTTGCGTAGAAGTTATAAAGTCCAATCACTGCCTATAATTTACCTTACACGTTTTAGTAAAAAAAAAAAGTGCAGTATACAAGATGATTGAACCTTCTCGGCCACCATAGCAAGACAAACCCTAGTTCCGGTTGCGGGACGTCAGAACATATGACCGGAAAGCAATCATATGACCAGTGTTTACAAAAAAAACAAAAAAAAACCAACAACCAACAACTTGATTCCATTCACACAGACGCCGCTTGATATACACACGACATTGTAGTTTATACGGTAAGAAATCCAATTTATATATATATATATATATATATATATATATATATATATTTTCGTAAAGTAATACGTTTAAAGTAGAATTTGTTATGCATGAAATTACGCCGACGGTAGCTAATCTAGACGTTAAAATAAATTTAAGATACGCTTAGTTCATGCACACAGAGGAGTAATGGTTTCAGGGAAACATTTGGGTGTGCAAGTATATATATATATCTATATATCTATATATATCTATATATCTATATATATATATATATATATATATATATATATATATATATATATATATATATATATTCCTTTTGTCAAATTGCTACATAGAGCTCCAGCTCGTGGGAAAAGTGTATGTATACACGTGTATGTTCTTCTGTTTGGAGCATTAAGGTGGGATGAGATGTATATACTGGGGCATTGTTCATTGTTTTGGCAGCTGTAGAAATCCTCAGGACTGAGACAGCATTTCCTTATTTGACGCCTGTCGCCAAAATGTTCAGCAAAATGCAGCTTCAAAAACATCAGAGAGCTTGTTACTACATTAACTGCTGTGTTACATGCAGCTAACAGGAAACAGAAGAAAATATGTCCACGTAGTCAAATACTTGTCCTTTGGAATGACCCAATCCCCCATCTGAACAAGCCTGGATCCACTTAATGATGACTTAATGTTTGAAGAAAAAAAAAAAAGAAAGGGGGAAAAAAGTGAAGTATACATCCAAAGGCTCCACATCAATTGCTGATTTCATACTTGGATGAGTTTCCAGCTATATTAATGTACAGGTTATACAGTCTGCTCCAAAACTATCGGAACGCAAGGCCAGTTGTTTTGTTTTTGCTAGACAGTGATTGAGATCAGAAGATGAATATGAGATGATAGTTCAGAATTGCGGCTTTCATTCCCTGATGTTTATATATGGTTGTGTTAAACAAGTTAGAACATGGCACCTAACGTGGCAGACCACGCACTGTTGCATTTTTCTTTTGTGTTGCTTTTTTTCCAGGCTTGTACCACAGATTCATTCAGTTGTTGTTTGTTTCAGAGGTTTTCTCCCTTCAGTCTCTTCTTCAAGAGGTGAAATGCATGCGTAATTGGGTTAAGGTCTGGTGATCGACTGACTTGGCCAGTCTAAAACCTTCTACTTTTCCCTCCTGAGGAAGTCCTTTGTTGTGTTGGCAGTGTGTTTGGGTCAGTGTCTTGCTTGCTGGTTGGATGCATTTCTCTGTAAATTGGAAGACCGAGCCGTTTCTATTCAGAAGTCGACTTCTGAATTCAAGAAACAGCTTTCAGTCACGTGGTCCGATAATTTTAACACATTTAGGTGTAAATATGAGGGAATAAAAGCTGAAATTCTGATCTGTCATCTCCTTATCCACCTTTTGAGCTCAAACCCAAATGTCTTCGATGTATAACGAAAACAATAGAATTGGCCTTGCTGTTCCAATACTTTTGGAGGGGACTATATTTCTCTGCCAATATGCATGCTTATATTCTCAAATGTCTGTAGTAAACAGATTAGTTGTGACTGTATTATACATAGCATTCATAACCAATTGAGGTTTGTTTTTTTTAATTAAATAATAAATACATTTTCTATATTTTACATGCCCAATAAAAATATATATGCCCATTTTGTATTTTGAGTATCATGTGTTCTAGATAACAAGAGTGATGATTTAATCATTTTTGATTGACTGCTGAATGGGCATTGACTCATTATTTCTTATCTGATATTAACTCTTTTTGAAGGTGATCATGAGGCTTGTGATTCTTGATGACTATGACCAAGCAAGCAAATGGGCTGCCAAATACATCCGCAACCGTATTATCCAGTTCAAGCCCAGTGCACAAAGATACTTTACTCTGGGTCTGCCCACAGGTACGTGAGTGCAAAATGGAAGAACGCTTTATCTTTAGTAAGGCGTGTTTGCCTTTATATAACTGAAGAGAGAAGGTCATATACGGCCCATGCAGCACTGTCCACGTGCTCTATATCACCGTTTTCAAGATATTTCTGAAAGTTTGTACATGAATTTTTCCACCGTTTAAATGTTCTCATAGTATTAATTCTAATTGTATGGTTTCAGGAAGCACGCCACTGGGGTGTTACAAGAACCTGATAGAGTATTACAAGAGTGGAGACCTCTCCTTTAAATATGTGAAGACTTTTAACATGGATGAGTATGTGGGTGAGTCATTGAGTCTTATCATCACAAATTGTTCGCATGAAGCACATATAATTCTATATTATAAAACAGTACGTTGTCTAAATACAGTGCCCTCCACAATTATTGGCACCATTGGTAAATATAAGCAAAGAAGGCTGTGAAAAATTGTTGAAGAATTCACAAAAATACTCTGCTCTCATGGATATCAAACAATTGCGAACAAAACACAGGTTATTAAAAAAATCTTGTTAAATAAAGGTGTGTAACAATTATTGGCACCCTTTTAGTCAATGCTTTGTGATACCTCCCTTTGCCATGATCTTTTCCTATAATGCCTGATGAGGTTGGAGAATACATGGCAAGGGATCTGAGACCATTCCTCCATACAGAATCTTTCCAGATCCTTCAAACGCTGGTGGACTCTCCTCTTCAGTTCACCCCACAGGTTTTCTATGGGTTTCAAGTCAGGGGATTTTGTTTTTAGTAAACCATATTTGTGTTGATTTTGATGTATGTTTTGGATCATTGTCCCGCTGGAAGATCCAACCATGGCCCATTGTAAACTTTCTGGCAGAGGCAGTCAGGTTTTCATTTAATATCTGTTGATATTTGAGTCCATGATGCCATGTATCCTAACAAAATGTCCAGGTCCTCTGGCAGAAAAACAGACCCAAAACATTAAAGGGGGGGTTGGTTACATGTTACAAAGTTACATGTAATTTTCCACTGCAAGGACGATCAGCTGTCCTTCCTGTCTCCCTGTAGCACTGTTTTAGGTGTCTTACATTACAAACATTGCAGTTTATTGCTCTGGCCACATCTGCAGTCCTCCTGCCTCCTTGCAGCAGGTCTATTGCATGTTCCCGCAGGTGAGCAGGAACCCTAGGCATCTTTCTTCTGTTGTTTTTCAGAGTCAGTAGAAAGGTCTCTTTAGTGTCCTAAGTTATTGTAAGTGTGACCTTAATTGCCTACCGCCTGTAAACTGTTAGTGTCTTAAGGACTGTTCCACAGGTGCATGTGCAATAATTGTTTATGGTTCATTGAACAAGCATGAAAAAATTATTTAAACCCTTTCCAATAAAGATCTGTAAATCTTATTTGGATTTCAGAGATCTGTAAAGCTTATTTAAAGTATCTATAAAATGCATTCTCCTGAAAAAGGGACATTTTTCTTTTTTTGCTGAGTATATATCAGGATGAAAGAAAGTGAAGCATACTGGAATGACTCAAGCATAGCATTTTATGGAAAATGATTGCATTATTTAAATCCCCAGAGATCAACATGACATTAAGAGAACCATGCCTAATGCAATTTTCTCATTAATATACGTGTCTTCTAGGTCTGCCTAGGGACCATCCGGAGAGTTACCATTCCTACATGTGGAACAACTTCTTCAAACATATTGACATCGAACCACAGAATACCCACATTCTGGATGGCAATGCGACTGACCTGCAGGCTGAGTGTGATTCTTTTGAACAGAAGATAACAGCTGCAGGGGGCATTGAGTTGTTTGTAGGAGGTGTGATCAGACTTTATGCTTATGAATGAGGTTTTAAAGGAAAATGGCACATACTGTATGTGTGTGTTGAATGGCAGGTTCTTACTGGGAGTATGTAGTCTTTAACTAAGCTGAAGTCAATAATAAAAAAAAGGGTTATGGCTGTCATTCCCAAGAAGCCTGTCAATAATAACTTTATATATATATGTATATATATATATATATATATATATATATATGTGTGTATATATATATATATATATATATATATATATATATATATATATATATATATATATATATATAAATAAATACACACACACACACACATAGGTCAGGTTTAGCAATCTTATATAGCTTATGTAGTTTAGTAAGGAATAAAACACAACAGGCCATGCTATTATAAGAAAATAATAAACAACTAGGTGGTGTTATTCGGTGCATTTACATGGACAACAATAATCCACTCCTAACCCGATTAAGACCATACTTTGATTAAGAAACTACCATGTAAACAGCAATTTTTAATTACCTTAATCTAATTAAGGTCATACTCGAAGTAAGCAATAATCGAATTAAGACAGGTGGAGTACTCCTGTTTTAGTCGCATTATGGATGTGTATTACAGACTTAAACACATTACGAACGTCGTGTGAGAGTTTTCACCGCATTTTGCGACAGGACACGATCACACACGGCAGTGCTCAACATTTTATGGCGAACAAGAGAGTTCGGCTGCGT
The DNA here is from genome assembly GCF_001660625.3 of Ictalurus punctatus. Classification (NCBI taxonomy): domain Eukaryota; kingdom Metazoa; phylum Chordata; class Actinopteri; order Siluriformes; family Ictaluridae; genus Ictalurus; species Ictalurus punctatus. The sequence continues at coordinate 9,204,014 of NC_030423.2, read as the reverse complement.
CCCAAACCGCATACTTACCTACTATAGGCCTGTAGTGGGGAAAAATACATGTATCTCGGCTACTATATAGACGGTAAGTACGCGGTTTGGGACGCAGCCCACGGCTTCAAGC
>NC_030423.2:9178902-9201402 GCF_001660625.3 Ictalurus punctatus | reverse complement strand
TCAGTGCAGTTTTATATGGAATTGAGCTGTAAGTTTTATTGAGCATCTTACAGAACCAGCCACATTTCTTCTGGAGAATTTTACTGTCACAATTGCTCTTTTTTTTGCAGCAAAACCCAGAAGCCTTCGTAGTGCTTTTTTGTCTGAAAAGTGGTCTCTTATATAATATCCTGCTTTCTTTACTTCCTGTAACATTTAATTTTGTGCTAGAAAACTAATGTTTGGGAATCTAAAATGTTCTTTTGTACTGACTCGATAATGTAGAAGTTATAAAATAAAAAAATCTATAACAAAGTTTGTACTAAAAAAATGGGATGCCTACATTTTGCACAATACTGTATATTATATACAGTGGGGGAAAAAAGTATTTGATCCCCTGCTGATTTTGTACGTTTGCCCACTGACAAAGAAATGATCAGTCTATAATTTTAATGGTAGGTTTATTTGAACAGTGAGAGACAGAATAACAACAAAAAAATCCAGAAAAATGCATGTCAAAAATTTTATAAATTAATTTGCATTTTAATGAGGGAAAAAAGTATTTGACCCCCTCTCAATCAGAAAGATTTCTGGCTCCCAGGTGTCTTTTATACAGGTAACGAGCTGAGATTAGGAGCACACTCTTAAAGGGAGTGCTCCTAATATCAGTTTGTTACCTGTATAAAAGACACCTGTCCACAGAAGCAATCAATCAATCAGATTCCAAACTCTCCACCATGGCCAAGAACAAAGAGCTCTCCAAGGATGTCAGGGACAAGACTGTAGACCTACACAAGTCTGGAATGGGCTACAAGACCATTGCCAAGCAGCTTGGTGAGAAGGGGACAACAGTTGGTGCGATTATTCACAAATGGAAGAAGCACAAAAGAACTGTCAATCTCCCTCGGCCTGGGGCTCCATGCAAGATCTCACCTCGTGGAGTTGCATTGATCATGAGAACAGTGAGGAATCAGCCCAGAACTACACGGGAGGATCTTGTCAATGATCTCAAGGCAGCTGGGACCATAGTCACCAAGAAAACAATTGGTAACACACTACGCCGTGAAGGACTGAAATCCTGCAGCGCGCGCAAGGTCCGCTGCTCAAGAAAGCACATATACATGCCCGTCTGAAGTTTGCCAGTGAACATCTGAATGATTCAGCGGATAACTGGGTGAAAGTGTTGAGGTCAGATGAGACCAAAATGGAGCTCTTTGGCATCAACTCAACTCGCCGTGTTTGGAGGAGGAGGAATGCTGCCTATGACCCCTGGAACACCATCCCCACCGTCAAACATGGAGGTGGAAACATTATGCTTTGGGGGTTTTTTTCTGCTAAGGGGACAGGACAACTTCACCGCATCAAAGGGACGATGGACGGGGCCATGTACCGTCAAATCTTGGGTGAAAACCTCCTTCCCTCAGACAGGGCATTGAAAATGGGTCGTGGATGGGTATTCCAGCATGACAATGACCCAAAACGCACGGCCAAGTCAACAAAGGAGTGGCTCAAGAAGAAGCACATTAAGGTCCTGGAGTGACCTAGGCAGTCTCCAGACCTAAATCCCATAGAAAATCTGTGGAGAGAGCTGAAGGTTCGAGTTGCCAAACGTCAGCCTCGAAACCTTAATGATTTGGAGAAGATCTGCAAAGAGGAGTGGGACAAAATCCCTCCTGAGATGTGTGCAAACCTGGTGGCCAACTACAAGAAACGTCTGACCTCTGTGATTGCCAACAAGGGTTTTTAAACCAAGTACTAAGTCATGTTTTGCAGAGGGGTCAAATACTTATTTCCCTCATTAAAATGCAAATCAATTTATAACATTTTTGACATGCGTTTTTCTGGATTTTTTTGTTGTTATTCTGTCTCTCACTGTTCAAATAAATCTACCATTAAAATTATAGACTGATCATTTCTTTGTCAGTGGGCAAACGTTCAAAATCAGCAGGGGATCAAATACTTTTTTCCCCCCACTGTATGTGCTGTGAAAAAGTATTTGCCTGATTTCTTCTTTTATTTAGTGTGTATATCTCATACTAAATTGTTTCAGGAATGAAAACAAAATCAAAGATTAAACAAAGGCAACTTGAGTAAACACAAAATACAGTTTATAAATGATAGTTATTAATTTAAATAAAAAACGTTATCCAATACCAACTGGGCCTGTGTGAAAATGTATTTGCCCCTGTAGTTACTAATTCCCCAAATGAAACTGCATTCATAATGGGGTTCAGCTGGACTGGACACAACCAGAAATGATGAGGAAGAAGGTGAAATACCTCAGCTCTGCTATGCTACACCAATTGACAGTTTTATTCAGACACATGAATACCGAGTTCTCCTCCGAGTGACCTCCTGTGTTTTCTTACTTGGTGGGTTAATGACGTTTTATTATCCACAATTTTAAAGGCAGACTTTTACATTCAAAGCCCTTATCTAGAGTGACTTGCAGCAGTGATTTGTAGTCTCGAATCTACATGTCCTCCTCATACTTTGAGCTAAAACAATATAGATAATGCAACAGAACACTTCATTATTGGTAGCTGCTTTTCTTGAGGGTTATATTTGTATGATCTTAACATCTTTTTTCTTAGGATTTTTTTTTTAGTACTTTAGGTTAGATGTTGGGATAGATGTTTTTTTTTCTTCTTCAGACTTTCTTGGAGCAGATTATTCAGCATCTGTAACTCTCCATTTGCCCGAGACTACAATATTGTCATTCCTCAGAGTTACCAGAATTTTTCTCCTCATCTCCAAGTCCTTTTTCTTACAGGGTTGATGCACGTTCACAATCAGCTGGTTGAGCCGACACACAGCATGAAGGACTATAAGGATTAAGGCCAGGGAATTAAGCGGATTTGCATCAGTTTGCCGTCGTGGAAAGTGGTTTCAGAGATGACTCAAGCCCCCAAGGCTCACAAAGGTACCTGACACACCAGTGATGTGTAGATTACAGGTTTGCATCACATTAATGTTTACTTGCAAAACAGCAAATGCAATCTCTTGTCTGCCAATTTGTAACCATCGGTAAGACAAATATTATAAAGAACAGGAGGGAATGAGTTTGAAGGCAAGTTTTGTTAGACATGTCATAATTTCATTTCATAAGACATTTCTGGCCTTTCACTGTTACTGAAGAAAGACCTCTTGTGTAAAACACCGTTTTAATTCACTCCTGTGTTTAACACTATTTGTCCATGGTGAATATAATGTGCCTTGAAGTGCTATTATTGTATTGAAATGATAAGTTCAAGACATTTCTTGTACTTAATCATTTATTTCAAAATGTGTATGGGTCATCGATAAGGAAAATATTGTTCACATGAGATCTGGTTTAAGTTACTTGAACAGACCTTTCCCTTCAAATGTCTTAAAACACACACATTTAAGTATTTCCAAGCCTAACCTACAGTGAATGTATCTGGTGCTCATGTACATTTCAGACCCGTATATTTTGGGTTCATGTTGGTGAAAATTACAGTTTAAAAAGACAATTTCACTATAAGGCCCTTTCTGTAGCCCTGACCTGGAGAAACCTTGATTCTGCTAATTAATATACTGAGGCATTTAAGTCAAATCCAACCAAAGTTATAGGCTAAATTCAAAATGACTTCCTACTCTCTATGTAGTGTGCTATTTGTGGCTTGAAATAGTGCCTTTTACACTCTTGGTATTACAATATATATTATATAGGGAGCCATTTTGGATTAAACCATAATCTACATGGATTTGTTTCAGGCATGCTATAGACCAATCCATCCCCAGAACCTTAAGTGATTGACAGCTTTATTTGGGACCAGCATCAGTGGTGTTTTTTCCAAAAATTATTTCCCAAATTTCCTTATTAGCTTGACGTTTATAACTATGGGCCACTACCGTTGACATACTCGCGCAGCTGTGTGAAAAACAGCAGCTCATAAAGCCTGATCCAGTAAATGTAAACATTTCAACATCATAAATCCAACTGAGCCTATTTTATAATGACGGTTTAGAATGTTCCCAACACATGTACACTCCTCGTTATTACTGTGTTGGCTGCTGTTTTATTGTTATAGCAAACCCATTTTACTTTCTTTATTCCTAGTGTTTAGACATGTTACTGCATGGAACGTTACTCTAGAGTTATGTTGCGCAAGATATTGACATTGATTTGATTAAACTATACCATACCTTTGAAAGCTGAGTCACTGTGTTAGTTTTTGCTTATTTGTTTGTTAAAAGATTTTCATTTACCTCATTAGTAAAATAGCTGTTACCAGACTTTCATTTCAATACCAAATCTTCTTTACATGATCCAGGTTGTATGAATGATGATAAATAAAGCTTGTTTGGTTTAAATAAGTGTTTTAGCTTTTGTCTGGCCCATGAACTATGTCTGGAAATCCCAAATGTATCAGTCATATAAAGTATAAACTTACAGTATTTTCTGTAATTCATTATTCTTTCACCGCCATTAGCCTCTCACCTCCCAAAAACATGCTGGGAGGTAGACTGGCTATGCTAAATTCCCCCAGCTGTAAGTGATTGTGTGAATGTGTGTCTGCATGATGCCCTGCAATGACCTGATGTCCCCTCCAGGGTGTATTCCAGCTTCACACCCAGTGTACATACCACTGGCTCCAGGTCTATGAACATGCTTCACTTGGAATTAAAAATGCATTATTTCCTTTAAGTGCTTTACAGAATTAAACACAGACTCTCTTCAGCATTTCTTTACACCCATAAAGCCAATAATGCATATAAATTAATTTTTAAAACAATATTGAGGTCTGTATTTACATTTTACATGACCACACACTACTCTTTCATCAGTCCATTACACAACATAAATAAATACACACAGTGATGTAAAAAAGTTTCTGATTTCTTGTGTATATCTTATACTAAATTGCTTCAAAAATTAAAACAAATTCTAAGATAAAACAAAAGCAACCTGAGTAAACACAAAATACAGTTTTAAATGAGAGTTAATTAGTGAAGCAAAAAGATATCCAATACCAACTGAGCTTCTGTGAAAATGTATTTGCCCCCATAGTTCATTCCCCAAATCTATGAAACTGTATTGATAATGGTGTTCAGCTGGACTATACACAACCAGGCCTGATTACTGCCAACCCTGTTCAATCAAATCAACACTTAAATAGAACTTTTTCACAGCATGAAGTTGGTTAAAAGGTCTTACCCAGTAACACACTATGCCAAAGTTGAAAAACATTCCAGAAATGATGAGGAAGAAGGTGATTGAAATACATCAGTCTGGGAAGGGTTACAAAGCTATTTCAAAGGGTCTGGGACTCCAAAGGACCACAGTGCGAGACATTATCATTTACCAAATGGAAAAACGGCACAGTGGTGAGCCTTCCTAGAAGTGGCCGACGTTCCAAATTGCCTCCAAGAGCACAGCAACTACTCATCCAGCAAGTCACAAAAGACCCAAGGACAACATCAAAGGACCTACAGGGCTGTCTTGCATCAATAAAGGTCGCTGTTCATGACTCCAATATCAGAAAGTCACTAGGTAAAAATGGCATCCATGGAAGCGTGACAAGGTGAAAACCACTGCAGTGGAACTGTTTGGAAGACAGGGGTCCCGTTACATCTGGTGTAAACTAATCACATAATTCCACAAAAAGAACATCATATGTATGGTCAAGCATGGTGGTGGAGGTGTGATGGTGTGGGGATGCTTTGCTACTTCAGGGCCTGGGCAACTTATAATAATTGAGGGAAACATTAATTCTGTTCTACCAGAAAATGTTTAGGAGAATGTTTGAAGGATAAGTTGAAACTCAACTGGATTATGCAGCAAGACAATGATCCAGAGCATAGTTGTAAGTTCTAGTCCTAGAAGTAAGTGAAAGACTGAGCTCCAGTTAATGGAAGCATTTGGTTGGCGTTATTGCTGCTAAAGCTGGCACAACCAGATTTTTTGTTTAAGGGGTTTTTCACATGGGTGTATAGGTGTTGGATAACTTTTTTTGCTTCAATTAAAAAAATTACTAAAAACTGTATTGTGTGTTTACTCGGGTTGCCTTTGTTTTATTTTGTACAAGAGATGCACAAAAACTCCTTGGAGGTGTCTGAAACAGAAGGTAGCTGCCTTATTCGCTATACTGCCTCATACTTCAGTGTCCTAGAAGGCAGAGCTTTCACATCCATAAAGATACCTGTAAGAGAATCCTTACATCAAAATAATAAAATATGCTAAAGGGCAGTAAACCAAAAGGCTCGTTACACTAGACTGAATAAAGTATTAGTGGAGACAAATACACTTAAAATACTATACCAGCTATTTCATTAAAAATACATTTTTGAGTGAAAATAATTATAGATGTCTTATAGGGGGATATTTTTGAATCTATCAGCAGTATAAGCAGTCACTTAGGGCTCCTGAGCTGCCCGGGAATCGATACAAATTTCAGTATTTCATTTGAATAAAAATGTATATATTGCACAGCTGATGAAGGACGTTTGTCTGAAACTTCTCGTCTCCCAGGAATTTTTTTTGTACCTAATCCAATAAGGGAGGGTGGGGCCATGGCTGTGACCATGAGTCTGGTTTTCGCAGGCGGCCCTGTGTGGTCTGCAACTTCAGTAGTCTTTTTTATTATTATTATTTTTTTTTTACACATGCTATTGGAACACTGGATTATGGGATCCTTAGGACATAACATAGGATGCTGCCTTGAAAAATCAGCCATAGGCACCTCAGATTTGATTAGGATTTTCTGATTCAGCTTTCTTCCTCAGTATGTAGCATTTTTGACATTTTCTTCTTGGAGTTTCTACTTCCTTTTCAGTACGTTAATGAAGGCCTCTTTGGGGACCTCAATATTTCCAATGCGCCTCATTTTCTTCTTGCCTTCCGCTTGTTTTTTCAACAGCTTCATTTTTCGTGTGATATCACCACCATACTGTTAGGAACAGTAGAATTTATATTAGTGTCAGGGCCAAAAGAGTATACCAATAAATAGTTAACTTAGGAAAGAGGTGTCACTTACACATTTCGCTAGGACGTTCTTTCTGTATGCTTTAATTCTGCGAGAATAAGTATGAATGCAAATGTTACAAAACACTTAACTACTTATATACATGCCATTTCTCAAAATAAGCAGCACTATGACTCACGTTTCCCTGGCGATGACTTTGCTTCCGATGGCTGCCTGTACAGCAATCTCAAACATCTGCCTGGGGATGGATTCCTGCAGCCTCATGCACATGGCTTTCCCTGTATTATAGGCCCGGTCTCTAAAAGCAGCAACATAGCAAAGGCTGTAATTAAAACAAACTCTTCGCTTCCATCATGTGGCTGGTAACTCTGGGAATAGTTTGCAATTTAAATGAGACTGCTCACGAATTTAGTCTGCACAATTATGTAGTGTTCACTGACTCTGCTAGCCATGCAAATGCACCCTGTGTGACTGTAACGCTTACTTGTGAACAATAGTGGTGAGTTCTTCCACTGGTTTCCCGTTGAGCAGGAAATCAATCTTAATCAGTTCGGCTGGTTCGTAGCCAGCATCCTCGTAGTCAAAGCTGGAGAGGAGAAATTGCACTGTGGTGTGAAAATGCTGAATCGGACTAAAACGACAGCTCAATTCTCAACTCTTCCAGCTTGTATGGGTAACTCTATTCATCAGTAACATTACCTAGCGTATCCTGATGACATGGACTTAAGCTCGTCGTAAAAATCGACCACGATTTCGTTTAGAGGGAACAGGTACTGCATCATCACTCGGTGGTCATCGATGTAAACCATGTTCTTCTGAATAGCTCTGCGGCTCTGAAAATAAGCAGTAACAGCATATACGTTTCATACCACTTGGTATCAATTCTAGTCAGAATTGTGTGTTGAATAGACACATTAATGTAATTTTGTTGTACGTTTGTAAGTCGCTTTTGGATAAAAGCATCTGCTAAATGAATAAATGTAAATGTATATCATAACCGTATTTTATGTTTAGTGGAAAAATAGGTTTATTATCAATAAATCCACGAGTGTTGAACACTCATGTTATACACACGAGGTTTTAGCATCAAGAAATCATATTATTTATTAGAAGTAGGACAATAATAAAGTGAAAGCTTGCAAGAATCGAAATGAATTTTTATCAGATTATCGCTACATTCAGAACAGATCTGTGTGATTCATGATAATTGTATGCCAGTCATACCTGACAGAGGCTCATGATCTTCCCAGTGAAGTCGTCAGGGCTGATGATAGTTCCCATTACCATGGGCTCCTGGTATTCCACGACACAAGACCTCTCAGGGAACTGGGTTGGGTTTACAATGGTCACCACTTCTTGCCCATACTCCTACTCGACACAGTAAGACAGTACATCTATTCTCCATACTCTACAGTAACTCAGATCATTACTCATAGATATATTACGAGTTATTAATTTTCTCTGTAAGGACTTACACTATACTATATGGTCTAAAGGTATGTATAATGATAATGAGTTTTTATTGATCACATATACATAGCACAGTGAAATTTTTTTCTTTGCATGTGAAGCTGGGGTCAGGGCGCAGGGTCAGCCATGATACAGCGCCCCTGGAGCAGAGAGGGTTAAGGGCCTTGCTCAAGGGCCCAACAGTGGCAGCTTGGCAGAGCTGGGGCTTGAACACTGCCAACACAGACTGGCTGTGATGGTTACATATATAGCATATGTAATGTATAAAATACTAAAGAATTAAAGTACCACACCCAATCATCAAGTGTACCATTATACCTTTATGAGTTTGGGTGAGGCCAGTACAGCTTTGTATGGCACTGTTGGAGCTGTGACTATAACAGAGGCATTATACTCCTGCTCCAAACGCTGGTTAAAGACCTCCATATGCAAGAGACCCAGAAATCCCAGCCTGAGAGAACAAAAAAGATCCAGGGGTGAGTTCTCATGATATAATTGCTGCATTTCCACCATAATAGTTCTGTTGTGACATAACAGTATGGGAGAGAGGTAGGTAAATGTGAACATATTAAATCCAGACCTCCAGCCAGCCCCCAAAGCCAGACTGCTGTCTCTCTGCACCATCACGCTAGAGTCATTCAGAGTGAGCTTCTCCACCGCGCTGCGTAGAGAAGGATACTCCGACTGATCTGTAGGGTATATACCTACCACACATACACACACACATTGAATTCAATTTAAGCAATATGGGTCTAAGCAACAGTTAGACACTATTACATAAAATGGACTTTAGATGGCCCTGCTTACTCTGAGAACAAGACGCAAACACAGATCCACAGATATTCACTGCCATTCATTTGGAATATTCATTTCCTTATAGCTTTATTACATTAAAAGGTTACATACACCTTACTCTGGATGTGGTCCACACACAAATTCACTAAAATTAATTACATAATTTTTTTTTCTTCCGGGGATTGTTGTGGCTAAAAATGCTTGATTTTGCTGCTGCTCTTTATTTCTTCAAAAATTTGTGATGCAACTTGCTGAGCTTTTGTGCTTTTTTTTGGGGAAAACTACTTGAATTGGCAAAATTGCATAAAATTGTTTTGCACGGTCGTTTGCAGTGATGTTCTGTTGGTAAATGAGACCTTTCAGCTGTATTCATGTTCGACGTACGTAAATGGAAGAGGGCTTTGACTGAATGCGTGTTGTGATGACATCACATCACATGTATTGACCGTAATCTGCGGAAAATCTGCAGTAAATTAGAAAAACTGCAAGCTCCTCAGAATATCGCAGAATTTACTTGATATCGCATTAATTTCGTCGCTTGCAAAATCGATACATCCGGGAGGGACGTCTCTGTGGTAACAATAAGAGGACTATCATTGTCAGTGCAGGTCTAACAATGTCCTTCAAGCAATTAGCAATTTCAGATTTCAATAAATGCAGTGTAACACACCGTTTCAGGAAAATACAGTGTTACTGAACAGAATTATAGAAATATACGCCATTGCAAATGCTTTTAAATGAAAGCTGTATACCTGCAAAGACCATGCACTTAGCAGGTTTAAAGCCAGGCAGTGCCTCCACCGGCTGATTTTGGATATAGAATGTGTCTCCAATCTGAGCGTCCTTCACTTCCTTCATGCCAGCTATAACATAACCCACCTGCCCTGCAAAGCTGAGATCAAAAGTGAGAGTTAGGGCACAAAATATATGTAGCAACTACTGTTTGTGCAAATAATAACATCTAAATCGCATAGTGGAACTTTGTAACTTTGATTTACTCTGTAGATTCTGTCCCCAAGTAGTGGGGACAGTTCAGGTTTTTGTAATTAGTGTGAATCAGAGGAAATTTTGGTAATGACAACATTTCACAGTTGGATTATTGTCCTTTTAGCAAGCTAGTATCCAATATCAGTGTTTACGTGCTCGTAAAAGTTTCTTACAGTCTCTCTGTGGGTTGTTCATCTGGCCTCAGAATCCCCAGTTCATTGACCTCGTACGTCTTTCCCAGGTGGGCCGAGACAATTTTGTTCCCCTTACAGACCTGTCCACTAAACAAGGCGATATTGGCTACTACTCCTCTGTAGTGGTCAAAAGTCGAGTCAAAGACCAGGGCTTTAAATGGTTCCTCTAGCTTAGCTGTGGGTCTGGAAAGAGTCAAGAAAAACTTTCAAGATTAAGAAAACTTATATACTTCTATATATGCACATTTATGTGTAGGCATTTCATAATGAGTAAGCGTTCAAATCATAGCAATGGAGCAATAATCCTTAGCAAATCTACCGCACAGAAATATCAGCAATAACCTTAGATATGGCATCGTTAAAACGGACAAACTGAAAGCTGATAGTCTCCAAGCCACGTGTTGGCAAATAAGATTTCAGAACAAACTATGATTAGAATCACACTAAACATTTACTTTTATTTAAAAGCAAAAATTAAAACAATTTCAAATATGCGACACTCCAAATAAAGAGGTGTAAATTTAGAACGGAAAAGATTCAAAAGAATTTGAGGAAAACTCACGGAGGTATTCTCTTCACTACCTCCTGAAGAACTTGGTCCACGTTTGTGCCTAATTTTGCAGAAATCTAAAGACAAAGATTTCAAAAAGCACGAGTTAAACATTGTTGCACGTGTAGCACAATTATTTCTCAACTCACGACGCATGCTCACCCGGATACACTCCTCACTTGGAATATCAAACATCTTTTCGATTTGCTTTTCCACTCTGTCAGGATCTGCATTTTTCAAATCAATCTGATTACGAAAGAAAAGAATTCGATCACACAAACGTAAACTTACAATATCAACAAGCATGATATTTGGCAAAAGTATGCACTTACTTTATTTATAACTGGTATTATGTTTAACTGAGCTTCAAACGCCAAGTAGAAGTTTGCCACTGTTTGTGCCTGTATTCCCTTTAATAGTGACGAACAGAAATAAACACAACATTGTAAAGTGCATGCAATACAGCTTAAGCTATTACAAACAAATCACTTTTATGCTATCACCATATTAATTATTTGAAAAATGTTGTGTTAGAGTGCTGTTTGGGTAAATTGCCTCATTGTACTGAGCAGAGATATTCAACAACAACAACAAAAAAAACACCATAACAAAATTCCTTCCTTACAAAGGTTTGAATACGCAACTTACATGACTGAATGCTGGAAAGTTGGCTGTTAAATGCTTAATTCATTATCCGTAAACAAGACACATCAATTCAAAGTGGGTCAACTTTATCACTTTTGACTACCATCATAGAAATTTTTGCGGAAAAATATGCAGACACATGACTATCAAATGCATATGTGGGCCTTCCCACAAACTGCGGCCGCAAAATTTTGTATGCTGTAGCTTTAAAAATTTCCTTTGCTGGGATTTGGACCGAACCCAAACCTATTTCATCATGACAACGCTCCTGTGCACAAAGTGAGGTCCATGAAGACATGGTTTGTCAACGTTGGAGTGGAAGAACTTGTGTGGCCAGCACAGAGCCCTGACCTCAACCCCACTGAACACCTTTAGGATGAACTGGAATGCAGACTATGCACAAATATTGTAAAACGCTTGCTAGAGCCATATCTCCCTGTGGTTCTCGCCTGGTTTCCCACTGAAGATAAGCAGGGTTGAGCCTGGCCAGTACTTGTATGGGAAGCCTCCTGGAGAAAGGGTGTTGGAACTGATATTAGTGTGGCCAGCAGGGGGTGCTCACTCTGTGGGGGGGCTTAATATACTGTAAAAACACCTTCCTTCAGATTAGACCTTAAACCAAGGTCCTCGTCAGTCAATACAAATCCCAGGACACTTATCATAAAAGACTAGATGTATGTGCTGGTGAAATTCTCCCATTTGCCCTTCTCTATCATGGCCCCCTCATAATGCCCAATTGGCTACATCACTGGTGTGTATGTATGGCTTATAAATGGCTGCCATCACATCATACAAGTGGTGGTTGAGGAGACCCGACCCCCCCACTATGTAACATGCTTTGAGTGTCTAGAAAAGTGCTATATAAATGTAACTAACCTAACTTTAGTTAATCTGATCAGCTAAATTATTTACGTGATTGCATAGGGCACAAAAAAAGGATCTTCTACACAAACCAAACTGATGTGTGTTAAAACAGTATTTCTTTCTCTGCTAAAGTACTTTTTCCCTGCATCATGACTGCAGTCTGCCAGCTCACAAACCCTGGTATAGAGAACGTAGAGGTGCACACATTTAAATCTCTTAAAGGATTATTCCAGCTAAAGCACTAATATGACTAAAGTGTTCATGCAAGAACGAAAGCTGCACTTAAGACTCCTTGATACACGGTACCTCATTTGCATCTACTATGAGCAAAACTCCTTGGCAGGCTGATATGGAGCGCGACACCTCATAGCTGAAGTCAACATGACCCTGAGAACAGATGGCGGGGAAAAAAACAGACATAAATGAAATCTAGACCTTTAATTAAATCCTTTTTAAAACTGAAAACTTTTATACTGTATGTGATAAATATGCAGCAGAGGTTCAAGAAATTAATTGGAGGACAACCTAAAAGTCTTTCATTCACTATATAACTAATAAAATTAGGATTGTGATTTTTTTTTGTAATGCTGACCGGTGTGTCGATGAGATTGAGCAGATAAGTCTGTCCCTCATGCTTATAGAACAGAGAGGCAGTCTGAGCCTTTACTGTGATTCCCCTCTCTCTCTCCACCTGCAGTTTGTCCAGCACCTGTTTATTCCGCTCGGTTTTTGCAATGGCACCTGCACAAAATATATGAAAGATTTCAAGGCAAAGTGTTCAGTAGAATATCCATTTAGTAGTATACACAGAGCCACTGAGGTCACTTGGTGGTTATTTAATAAGGTGCTCGAGATCTATTTTTTAGATTGTGGGCATAAAATACTGACTATGTGGCTACTATTGGATTTTAAAATGAGTGAAACACCACTGTGACCACGAGAACATAAGCATGGAGATGACCGATTTCATCACACTTTAATCTCGGAATGATGCATATCAGGATACTAGAACTACTGAGATTGCCACATGGACATACACTGATCAGCCATAACATTAAAACCACCTGCCTAATATTGTGTAGGTCCTCCTTGTGCAGATCCTTTAAGTCCTGTAAGTTGAGAGGTGGCACCTCCATGGATCTGACTTGATTGTCCAGCACATCCCACAGATGCTCGAACGGCTTGAGATCTGGAGCATTTGAAGGCCAAGTCAACACCTTGAACTCCTTGTCATGTTCCTCAAACCATTCCTGATCAATTTTGTGGCAGGGTGCATTATCTTGCTGAAAAAGAGAATACAGTTGCCATGAAGGGGTGTACTTGGTTTTCAACAATGTTTAGGTAGGTGGTGCGTCTTAAAGTAACATCCACATGAATGCCAGGACCCAAGTTTTCCAAGAAGAGCATTGCCCAGAATATCACACTGCCTCCGCAACCTTGCCTTCTTCCCATAGTGCATCCCGGTGCCATCTCTTCCCCAGCTAAGTGGAACTGGCCGTCCACATGATGTAAAAGAAAACGTGACTTATCAATCCAGGCCACCTTCTTCCACTGCTCCATGGTCCAGTTTGATGCTCATGTGTCCATTGTAGGCACTTTTGGTGGTGGACAGGGGCCAGCATGGGCACTCTGCCTGGTCTGCGGTACACAACTCGATACACAGCCAGTTGTGATCTGTGATGCACTGTGTGTTCTGACACCTTTCTATTATAGCCAATATTAACTTTTCCAGCAATAGTGCTACAGTAGCTCTTCTGTGGGATCGGACCAGGCATGCCTTCATGCCCCACATGCTGAGCCTTGGGCACCCATGACCATGTCCCCGGTACAAAAGATGTCCTTACTTGGACCATGTTTAGTATGTAGTAACCACTGCATACTGGGAACACCCCACAAGACCTGCTGACTTAGAGATGCTCGGACCCGGTCGTCTAACCATCACAGTTTGGTCGCTCAAATACTTACACTTGCCCACAGCCATAATATAATAATTTATGGCCACAAGATACATCATTTGTGGCCTTCATATATTAACTTGTGGCCTCACCATTTTAATTTACGATAGCACATTATAAAAAGATAACCACCATGTCACTTCAGCAGCTCCGTGTGTACTCCTTTGGAGACGAATATGCACATTTAGTCATTAAGCTTGGTGTTTGTAAGGTGCCTACAGCCGAGGGCGACACAATCCACCTGTCATCTCCAACAGTCTGTCAGCGAGGGTGCTTTTCCCGTGGTCAATATGAGCGATGATGCTGAAGTTTCTTATCTTCTCCACAGGGAACTGGGACATATCGATATTCTGCTGAGAGAGGAAAAAACAAAGACTGCTGTGAAAACTTGGTCACAAGGACATACTAATTAGGTGAACACTTATTTTTAAAAATAACAAAAAAGGTAGATTACAGAATCACTGATTAAGTCTAACTCATCCTCACTGTAACAAACCATATTATCCGAACCCCAGACACATCCATTTGTGCTGCAGCCTGTATTTACCTTCTGTGCTGAGGAGCTGAACTCCCTCATACAGTGTGTACTTGACACATAACCCGTCTTTATCCATCTGTGTCTGATTAAAGTGCACGCCTCCGTATAACCCTGACTTCTTCTCTGTATTCTGCATATTTTAACATTACGAAGGAGTCCAGCAAATAATAAAACTTTACTAAGAGGTCTCAGTAAAACTTGCATGATAGCCAGCGGCTCAGGGTTGAATAAACCAGCTGTTAATAAAACAACATTAAATAAAGTAGAGCTGTGCAACTGTCTCTATTTCACCCTTAACTCTCGAGCAGATTTGTTCATAGACGTTTCCGATAAAAACATTCATGTTTACAGGACGTCGCCATGTTGAGGTTAGAGGTTACGTGTGCTTCTTCTTTGGAGTAAGTGACTAGCCTCAGACTAACCCGTCACCGCCATCTGCGGTATGGGGTGTGTAATGAACATGTAGTGATGAATCGTTCACAAGCGAATCGGTTCATTTTCAGTTTGGCGTTTAGAGCCGACTCGCTGTTTCAATTCAACTCATTCCAAATGAACTGCACTGTACTACTGAAATGTGCTGTCATGACGAATAGTGCATCTGTATCGCCAATTCGCCAAAGAATGTACATATTACAAGGAAAAAAGGGAATACCAAAAAGCAAAAGGAACCAAAATATTTAATTATATACAATATAAAGAACAACAACAACAACAACAGTACTACTACTACTACTGGTACAACTACTAATAATAATAATGATAATAATACTAAGTTTGATATCAATAACTAAAAGCATTGCCAAGATATGCCGTCATGTTTGTTTGTTTGGAGACATAGCATAATAGAACATATCAGTTTATGGATGAAATGTCACATACATAGAGTATCATCAATCTGAGAAACTAGGCTTTTTAAACTGGTCTGACAAAGCTGTAATCCAAATTTCCTGATGATTGGACAAAATTTGTATGCGAAGAAGCAAAAAAAAACAAAAAAACAAGTTTTTTGTTAAATTTCAAAATGGCCAACTTCCTGCTTACAAATATGATAGATCCATAACACACTGTACGTTGAAGAGAATCAATATAAACAAGATTCAATGTTGATTTGATGTTGAGCAAAAAAATTAGCAATATGGCAGAAATTAACATTGTGGACATTCGTTAAACTCAACATGACCCAAAGAATCAGGGGAAAGTATAATCGTGTTCCTATGATATACAGTTGTGGAGTTATTATTGTAAATCTATGTCCATCTTTGCCCTATAGGTGGAGATAGAAGGCTTAAGTGGTGCACACCTGTGAAGGTAACTGAGAACGTCCTCTATCATTGTGCCAAATTTCATAAAAAGCATACATAATACATACATACATACATACTGCTACTACTACTACTACTACTACTACTACTACTAATAATAATAATAATAATAATAATGAGAAGAAGAAGAAACAAACAATAACTATAGGGTGCTGGTGTCATTATGTCATTACATTTACTAAGTGTTTTATAACTTTTCATAAATGCAATTTAATTTTTTTATTAATATTACAAATGATATATAAACTAAGCTGAACAGTCATCTGTTATAATATTCATCATTCAGCTTCACTAACTGCTTATTCTAGTCAAGGTTGCAGAGAATCTGGAGACTATCTCAGGAACACTGGGTGTGAGGGTGCCATTCCATTGCAGTGCACCATGCACACACACATTCACACATTCATTCCCCTAAGGGCAATTTTCAATAGCCAATCTGTGTCTCAATAAATCTGTGCTCACTCAATAAATAAATCTCAAATGTTTACTGATCATTAAATTGAAGTACAATGAAGTTGGGAACTAACCTGCCAGTTGGCAAAGATGATTTGCCATGGTTTCCCCCCCCCCAGCAGGTAGGTGGCCAGAATGCACTGGATTTTCCAGCAGAGTGTGAAGGTCTTCAGTCATCCAGGTGAATGTGAATTTCTTTTGAACGTCGACACAAGTAGATTTGTATTTTTTTCACATATGAGACAACCTGCTATTTATGCTTCTCCTCTTTCAAGTGCATGCATAATATCATACAACAGCGTGAACAATGTTATAAAATTCATGTTTGTGTATTTCTCTGTTACTAACTGATTCACTCACAGCGGATGTTGGTTCCAATGATGCAAATGATTGAACACAAGCACCAGATTGCAAACATGAAATCATACCATTCCTTCACTATTTTAAACACATCTTTATTTATCAGTACACTAAGCTTGCTACAGAATGTAGAACAATGCATCAAGTATAATCTTTGGCATTCATGAGGAACCCAGCCAACTGGAACAGCTGGTATATTAGCTTTCATATTTGATTGTGCTTTTGAATACTTGCATTAGACTCATCTATGTAATTCTAAGCCTACCCAACATGCCCTAGAAATGTTTCAAATTCTACCTTATTTACAGAGTAATTGGTGGTTTTAAGCAATTATTGCCATTCTTCATCCACTGGGTGTCACCCTTGATACAGATGATGCAGCAGGGGAAAAGAGTAGAAAACATCATTACCATGGAAACATGGCAACCCACTCATAGGCCAACTAAGTAGGTCCCTGTGAAAATTGCATAGATAAGAAATCTAATAAAATGTATCTCCCCAAGCTTTTATGCCTAATGGCTGTTAGCAGATATGTATATATATATTTAAACCAATGTATGTCTATTCATTTTCTATGTAGATTGTAAGTGGGCTTCAACCACATGTAGCATGCATAAGGGTCTTTAGAGGACATAATGTATTTATTATGGAGTGATGTAGTGTGTGTGTGTGTGTGTGTGTGTGTGTGTGTGTGTGTGTGTGTGTGTGTGTGTGTGTGTGTGTGTGTGTGTGTGTGATTGCACTACTGTTGTTTACCTGGAAGCATGAAAATGGTTTAGCAAACTAGTACTGTTGCCTAAATTCAGCCCTCACATGGGCTCTGTATCATTAGATGTGTTTTATCCAGCAATAATAAGTCTCTTGAATCATCACTGAGATTTCCCATTTTAAAACTACATGTAAGTTTTTAAGCTATTCAAGTTAATATTCGTCTCTTGCTAGGGCTGGTTCTGTTTCATCATTTTTGGGATTATACTGGCATAAAGTTGGCCCGACGCTGGACTTCCAATATTTGCAGATATGTGGAAATTAAGGGACCATCTCTAAAGTTACATATGACATTGTTATACATGCTTCTAACTTCAATACCATTTGAAGGGAATGACGTACAGTTACACAACCAAGTATAAAGTGTTCATCTAGGTGTCAGGTATGACACACACCTTTTAGATTTGTGATATTTAATAAAAATAAATGATGAAATTATGTGTAAATATCGGCATGTATGTGACTAACCAATGGGTTCATACACAAAATATACCATAATTTAAAGCTCAATAGCATTTGAAGGAAATGACGTACACTCATAAATCCAACTGTAAAGTGTTCGACTAGGTGTCAGCTATATTGCACACCTTTTATTTAATTTTAAAAAAAATTATATTTAACTCTACAATGCATGAACCAAAAAACCTACATGAATGCATAAAGGAGGGTCAAAATGACCCATATTGGAATTAATCATTTTCTTCACACAAAAAAAATGTCCTATTAATGAAACAATTAAAAGTACTGACAATTATCCATCCATCCATCCATCCATCTTCTACACCACCTATCCTTTTCAGGGTCATGGGGAAACCTGGAGCCTATCCCAGGGAGCATCGGGCACAAGGCAGGGTACACACTGGACAGGGTGCCAATCCATTACAGGACAGGGCACAATCACATACACACACTACGGACACGCCAATCAGCCTACTGTGCATGTCTTTGGACTGGGGGAGGAAACCGGAGTACCCAGAGGAAACCCCCACAGGGAGAACATGCAAACTCCACACACACAGAGCCACGGGAATCGAACCCCCGACCCTGAAGGTGTGAGGCGAACGTGCTAACCACCAAGCCACCGTGCGCCCTCACTGACAATTATCCATGTGGCATACCTTTCCATGTCAGAGAAGCAGTTCAACAGGGCTCAAAAAGTTGACTGGAAATGGTGTAAATACTGTTGAATTTCTTTGGCTCCCATCCACAATCTGTCAAAACATGTACATACATAAAATAAACTGTACACAGTTCTCTATGCATAGTTTTCAAAAAATTGCGCTCAGTTACCAAAAATGTCAGTTTGTGTAGGTTTTTTGGTTCATGCATTATAGGGTTAAATATCAGAAATCTAAAAGTCTGTGTTATAGCTGACATGTAGTCGAACACTTTACAGTTGGTTTTGTGACTGTACATCATTCCCTTCAAATGTTATTGAGCTTTAAATTATGGTATATTTTGTGTATGAGCCCATTCAGTAGTGAAATTCATGGCAATATTTACACATGATTTCATTATTTATTTTTTATTAAATATCAAAAATCTGAAAACAAAATGTGAAAAAAGTGTTGATGCGTCCAATACTTATTTCCCCCGCTGTATCAGGGTCTTTATTTGATTAGTCAGGACGTAGATCTCTGCCTTTGCCTCTGAAACAGCCTTCTGGTGTTGCTCCTTAGTTTCTGGCAGGGAGTCTGAAAGTACAACAATTAAGGCTTGTATATTTCTGTAAAAGGACAAAATGTCCCCCCAAAATTAGTAAGCACACACACACACACACACACACACACACACACACACACACACACACACACACACACACACACACACACACACACACACACACACACACACACACACACACACACAGAGTTCACAATAGCAGTCATGGTTTCATGAAAAGGAAGTTTACCTTCAGTAATTCCTCTTTTTCCATCAGAGTCTGCTTCATGTCATTGTTCTTCATCTCAAGCTCCTAAAATACAGGGGGAAAAATGACAAAATGTCCCTAAAATGTAAGTAAACTAGCACACACACACACACACACACACACACACACACACACACACACACACACACACACACACACCTTTATTACTATTAGTTATTACTATAGGAGCTGCTTAATGCAAGGACTTTTCTCACTTACGTTTGTTAGTGCTTCACACTCCCTGCGACTCTCAGTGAGCATGTTCTCTATGTTCTGCACTTTTTCTTGCAGTTTCTCCACCTGGTTGGTCAGGTTCGCCTTCTCCACCTCCAGCTGAGCAATGGACTCCTCAGCCTTCTGGTATTTCTCCTCAGCTTCAGCCAATGAGACCTAAAGAAGTATGACGATTAGGGCTTATTGGCTTTATTTACTTCTTACAAAGCTTACAGTAGCAGTCATGCTTTCATGAAAAGGAAAGTTTACCTGTAGTAACTCCTCCTTTTGCGTCAGAGTCTCCTTCATCTCATCGTTCTCTTTCTGGAGGATACTGTGAGCCTCCTGTTCTCGCTCATACTCCTAATACACACACATGGGGCAAAAGACGATTATATTGTGGGGCAAAAGACGATTAAATAGTGCTTAATGCTAAAACATAAATAAAATCCTCATGTTATTACTATAGGAGCCGCTTAATGCAAGATTTTTCTTGCTTACATCTGTTAGCTCATCACACTCCCTGTGAGTCTCAGTGAGCATGTTCCCCATGTTCTGCAATGTTCCTTGGAGTTTCTCCACCTGGTTGGTCAGGATCGCCTTCTCCGCCTCCAGCTGAGCAATGGTCTTCTCAGCCTTCTGGTGTTTCTCCTCAAGTTTTGCTATGGAACTCTAAAAGTACAACAGAGGTTTATTTACTTCTACACACATTCAGAAACCTTTACGGTTTGGAGGCAAAAAATTATTTCCCCAAAATGTGACTGTACAAGATTAAACACACACACACACACACACACACACACACACACACACACACACACACACACACACACACACACACACACACACACACACACACACATACATGCTCACATGCCTAAAACACAGCCATAGGGCAAAAGAGGCTAAAAATCAAGTACTTATAAGTTCACGTAAGCAAGTTGGTCCAACATCATTCTTATTATACCATGATGATAACAGTAATAATAAATCAGATCATATATAATAAACCTCACAATATAATACATTACATAACTATTATCCCTAAGAAGTTAATTTCTGATCTCGTGATAGACATGAGATTTTAGCCTCTCATCTACTCTAATCTCGCCAGCATCACTGCTCAAACTCACTGCATCAGACTCCAGTGTGCAGATATTTCCTATTCTCAATCATTCCCTTCATATGGTGCTCACATTATTTTGAAAAATACTTTTTAATCAGAGGTTTATCTCACGTACCTTGCTTTCCAAGTCATCTCTGCATGCCTCACAGAGTAGTTCCTCCAGCTCCCTCATGCTCTCCTCCAGCTGAGTACTGCACACCACAAGCTTCTGCATCTTCTCGTCAGCCGGAGTCACAGAATCCTGAAATGCATCGGGCAAATATTGTTGCCTTTAGGTGTTTGTAGCACTCCTGAGCACTAGCATTCAGTCCAAACATCATGTTTAGTTGCAGCTTTCTAATCTACAGTGAGGGGAAAAAAGTATTTGATCCCCTGCTGATTTTGTACGTTTGCCCACTGACAAAGAAATGATCAGTCTATAATTTTAATGGTAGATTTATTTTAACAGTGAGAGACAGAATAACAACAAGAAAATCCAGAAAAACGCATGTCAAATATGTTATAAATTGATTTGCATTTTAATGAGGGAAATAAGTATTTGACCCCTTCTCAATCAGAAAGATTTCTGGCTCCCAGGTGTCTTTTATACAGGTAACGAGCTGAGATTAGGAGCACACTCTTAAAGGGAGTGCTCCTAATCTCAGCTTGTTACCTGTATAAAAGACACCTGTCCACAGAAGCAATCAATCAATCAGATTCCAAACTCTCCACCATGGTCAAGACCAAAGAGCTGTCCAAGGATGTCAGGGACAAGATAGACCTACACAAGTCTGGAATGGGCTACAAGACCATTGCCAAGCAGCTTGGTGAGAAGGTGACAACAGTTGGTGCGATTATTATTATTATAGGAGGAATGCTGCCTATGACCCCAAGAACACCATCCCCACCGTCAAACATGGAGGTGGAAACATTATGCTTTGGGTGTGTTTTTCTGCTAAGGGGACAGGACAACTTCACCGCATCAAAGGGATGATGGATGGGGCCATGTACCGTCAAATCTTGGGTGAAAACCTCCTTCCCTCAGCCAGGGCATTGAAAATGGGTCGTGGATGGATATTCCAGCATGACAATGACCCAAAACACACGGCCAAGACAACAAAGGAGTGGCTCAAGAAGACGCACATTAAGGTCCTGGAGTGGCCTAGCCAGTCTCCAGACCTTAATCCCATAGAAAATCTGTGGAGGGAGCTGAAGGTTCGAGCTGCCAAACGTCAGCCTTGAAACCTTAATGACTTGGAGAAGATCTGCAAAGAGGAGTGGGACAAAATCCCTCCTGAGACGTATGCAAACCTGGTGGCCAACTACAAGAAAGGTCTGACCTCTGTGATTGCCAACAAGGGTTTTGCCACCAAGTACTAAGTCATGTTTTGCAGAGGGGTCAAATACATATTTCCCTCATTA